>NC_052253.1:8106274-8264874 GCF_013401445.1 Tripterygium wilfordii
TCATAGAATTGAGCATTCCTAAGGCATCAAATTGGACCGTTATACTCTATTTAGTGTTCTTAGAAGCTTAACTTGCTAGTTTAGCTTTTGGACAACGTTTCGTTAGGTAAAGAAGCCAATAGACCAAGTTAAGTTCAAAATTGCATGAAACGTGAAAAACTTGTCTATGCATAGAATTGAGCATTCCTAAGGCATCAAATTGGACATTATTACTCTATTTAGTGTTCTTAGAAGCCTTAATTGCTAGTTTAGCTTTTGGACAACCTTTCGTTAGGTAAAGAAGCCAATTAGACCAAGTTTAGTTCAAAATTACATGAAACATGAAAAACTTGTCTATGCATAGAATTGAGCATTCTAAGGCATCAAATTGGACCGTTATACTCTATTTAGTGTTCTTAGAAGTCTTAACTTGCTAGTTTAGCTTTTGGACAACGTTTCGTTAGGTAAAGAAGCCAATAGACCAAGTTAAGTTCAAAATTGCATGAAACGTGAAAAACTTGTCCTATGCATAGAATTGAGCAATCCTAAGGCATCAAATTGGACAATTATTACTCTATTTAGTGTTCTTAGAAGCCTTAACTTGCTAGTTTAGCTTTTGGGCAACGTTTCGTTAGGTAAAGAAGCCATTGACCAAGTTAAGTTCAAAATTACATGAAACGTGAAAAACTTGTCTATGCATAGAATTGAGCATTCCTAAGGCATCGAAATTGGACAGTTATACTCTATTTAGTGTTCTTAGAAGTCTTAACTTGCTAGTTTAGCTTTTGGGCTACCTTTCGTTAGGTAAAGAAGCCAATTGACCAAGTTAAGTTCAAAATTACATGAAACGTGAAAAACTTGTCTATGCATAGAATTGAGCATTCCTAAGGCATCAAATTGGACACGTTATACTCTATTTAGTGTTCTTAGAAGCCTTAACTTGCTAGTTGAAGCTTTGCGCAACGTTTCGTTAGGTAAAGAAGCCAATAGACCAAGTTAAGTTCAAAATTGCATGAAACGTGAAAAACTTGTCTATGCATAGAATTGAGCATTCCTAAGGCATCAAATTGGACCGTTATACTCTATTTAGTGTTCTTAGAGGTCTTAACTTGCTAGTTTAGCTTTTGGACAAGCTTTCGTTAGGTAAAGAAGCCAATAGACCAAGTTAAGTTCAAAATTGCATGAAACGTGAAAAACTTGTCTATGCATAGAATTCAGCATTCCTAAGGCATCAAATTGGACAATTATTACTCTATTTAGTGTTCTTAGAAGCCTTAACTTGCTAGTTTAGCTTTTGGACACGTTTCGTTGGGTAAAGAAGCCAATAGGACCAAGTTAAGTTCAAAATTAGCATGAAACGTGAAAAACTTGTCTATGCATAGAATTGAGCATTCCTAAGGCATCAAATTGGACAATTATTACTCTATTTAGTGTTCTTAGAAGTCCTTAACTTGCTAGTTTAGCTTTTGGGACAACGTTTCGTTAGGTAAAAGAAGCCAATAGACCAAGTTAGTTCAAATTACATGAAACGTGAAAAACTTGTCTATGCATAGAATTGAGCATTTCTAAGGCATCATAATTGGACCGTTATACTCTATTTAGTGTTCATAGAAGTCTTAACTTGCTAGTTTAGCTTTTGGAACAACGTTTCGTTAGGTAAAGAAGCCAATAGACCAAGTTAAGTTCAAATTGCACGAAACGTGAAAAACTTGTCTATGCATAGAATTGAGCACTCCTAAGGCATCAAATTGGACCGTTATACTCTATTTAGTGTTCTTAGAAGTCTTAACTTGCTAGTTTAGATTTTGGACAACGTTTCGTTAGGTAAAGAAACCAATAGACCAAGTTAAGTTCAAAATTACATGAAACGTGAAAAAACTTGTCTATACATAGAATTGAGCATTCCTAAGGCATCAAATTGGACAATTATAATCTATTTAGTGTTCTTAGAAGCCTTAACTTGCTAGTTGAGCTTTTGGGCTGCGTTTTCGTTAGGTAAAGAAGCCATTGACCTAGCTAAGTTCAAAATTACATGAAACGTGAAAAACTTGTCTATGCATAGAATTGAGCAGTCCTAAGGCATCAAATTGGACCGTTATACTCTATTAGTGTTCTTAGAAGTCTTAACTTGCTAGTTTAGCTTTTGGGACAACGTTTCGTTAGGTAAAGAAGCCAATAGACCAAGTTAAGTTCCAAAATTGCATGAAACGTGAAAAATCTTGTCCATGCATAGAATTGAGCATTCCTAAGGCATCAAATTGGACCGTTATACTCTATTTAATGTCCTTAGAAGGCTTAAGTTGCTAGTTTAGCTTTTGGACAACGTTTCGTTAGGTAAAGAAGCCAATATACCAAGTTAAGTTCAAAATTGCATGAAACGTGAAAAACTTGTCTATGCATAGAATTGAGCATTCCTAAGGCATCAAATTGGACCGTTATACTCTATTTAGTGTTCTTAGAAGCCTTAACTTGCTAGTTTAGCTTTTGGGCAACGTTTCGTTAGGTAAAGAAGCCAATTGACCAAGTTAAGTTCAAAATTACATGAAACGTGAAAAACTTGTTTATGCATAGAATTGACCATTCCTAAGGCATCAAATTGGACCGTTATACTCTATTTAATGTCCTTAGAAGGCTTAAGTTGCTAGTTTAGCTTTTGGACAACTTTTCGTTAGGTAAAGAAGCCAATAGACCAAGTTAAGTTCAAAATTGCATGAAACGTGAAAAACTTGTCTATACATAGAATTGAGCATTCCTAAGATATCAAATTGGACAATTATTATCTATTTAGTGTTCTTAGAAGCCTTAACTTGATAGTTTAGCTTTTGGGCAACGTTTCGTTAGGTAAAAAAGCCAATTGACCAAGTTTAGTTCAAAATTACATGAAACGTGAAAAACTTGTCTATGCATAGAATTGAGCATTCCTAAGGCATCAAATTGGACCGTTATACTCTATTTAGTGTTCTTAGAAGTCTTAACTTGCTCGTTTAGCTTTTGAACAACGTTTCGTTAGTTAAAGAAGCCAATAGACCAAGTTAAGTTCAAAATTGCACGAAACGTGAAAAACTTGTCTATGCATAGAATTCAGCATTCCTAAGGCATCAAATTGGACAATTATAATCTATTTAGTGTTCTTAGAAGCCTTAACTTGCTAGTTTAGCTTTTGGACAACGTTTCGTTAGGTAAAGAAGCCAATAGACCAAGTTAAGTTCCAAATTGCATGAAACGTGAAAATCTTGTTCATGCATAGAATTGAGCAATCCTAAGGCATCAAATTGGACAATTATTATCTATTTAGTGTTCTTAGAAGCCTTAACTTGCTAGTTTAGGTTTTGGGCAACGTTTCGTTAGGTAAAAAAGCCAATTGACCAAGTTTAGTTCAAAATTACATGAAACGTGAAAAACTTGTATATGCATAGAATTGAGCATTCCTAAGGCATCAAATTGGACCGTTATACTCTATTTAGTGTTCTTAGAAGTCTTAACTTGCTAGTTTAGCTTTTGGACAGCCTTTCGTTAGGTAAAGAAGCCAATAGACCAAGTTAAGTTCAAAATTACATGAAACGTGAAAAACTTGTCTATGCATAGAATTGAGCATTCCTAAGGCATCAAATTGGACAATTATACTCTATTTAGTGTTCTTAGAAGCCTTAACTTGCTAGTTGAGCTTTTGCGCAACGTTTCGTTAGGTAAAGAAGCCAATTGACCAAGTTAAGTTCAAAATTACATGAAACGTGAAAAACTTGTCTATGCATAGAATTGAGCATTCCTAAGGCATCAAATTGGACCATTATACTCTATTTAGTGTTCTTAGAGGTCTTAACTTGCTAGTTTAGCATTTGGACAGCCTTTCGTTAGGTAAAGAAGCCAATAGACCAAGTTAAGTTCAAAATTCCATGAAACGTGAAAAACTTGTCTATGCATAGAATTCAACATTCCTAAGGCATCAAATTGGACCGTTATACTCTATTTAGTGTTCTTAGAAGCCTTAACTTGCTAGTTTAGCTTTTGGACAACGTTTCGTTGGGTAGAGAAGCCAATAGACCAAGTTAAGTTCAAAATTGCATTAAACGTGAAAAACTTGTCTATGCATAGAATTGAGCATTCCTAAGGCATCAAATTGGACCGTTATACTCTATTTAGTGTTCTTAGATGCCTTAACTTGCTAGTTTAGCTTTTGGACAACGTTTCGTTGGGTAAAGAAGCCAATAGACCAAGTTAAGTTCAAAATTGCATGAAACGTGAAAAACTTGTCTATGCATAGAATTGAGCATTCCTAAGGCATCAAATTGGACAATTATAATCTATTTAGTGTTCTTAGAAGCCTTAACTTGCTAGTTGAGCTTTTGGGCAACGTTTCGTTAGGTAAAGAAGCCAATTGACCAAGCTAAGTTCAAAATTACATGAAACGTGAAAAACTTGTCTATGCATAGAATTGAGCATTCCTAAGACATCAAATTGGACAATTATTATCTATTTAGTGTTCTTAGAAGCCTTAACTTGATAGTTTAGCTTTTGGGCAACGTTTCGTTAGGTTAAAAAAGCCAATTGACCAAGTTTAGTTCAAAATTACATGAAACGTGAAAAACTTGTCTATGCATAGAATTGAGCATTCCTAAGGCATCAAATTGGACCGTTATACTCTATTTAGTGTTCTTAGAAGTCTTAACTTGCTCGTTTAGCTTTTGAACAACGTTTCGTTAGGTAAAGAAGCCAATAGACCAAGTTAAGTTCAAAATTGCACGAAACGTGAAAAACTTGTCTATGCATAGAATTGAGCATTCCTAAGGCATCAAATTGGACCGTTATACTCTATTTAGTGTTCTTAGAAGCCTTAACTTGCTAGTTTAGCTTTTGGACAACGTTTCGTTGGGTAAAGAAGCCAATAGACCAAGTTAAGTTCAAAATTGCATGAAACGTGAAAAACTTGTCTATGCATAGAATTGAGAATTCCTAAGGCATCAAATTGGACCGTTATACTCTATTTAGTGTTCTTAGAAGTCTTTTGGACAACGTTTCGTTAGGTAAAGAAGCCAATAGACCAAGTTAAGTTCAAAATTACACGAAACGTGAAAAACTTGTCTATGCATAGAATTGAGCATTCCTAAGGCATCAAATTGGACAATTATAATCTATTTAGTGTTCTTAGAAGCCTTAACTTGCTAGTTTAGCTTTTGGACAACGTTTCGTTAGGTAAAGAAGCCAATAGACCAAGTTAAGTTCCAAATTGCATGAAACGTGAAAATCTTGTCCATGCATAGAATTGAGCAATCCTAAGGCATCAAATTGGACAATTATTATCTATTTAGTGTTCTTAGAAGCCTTAACTTGCTAGTTTAGCTTTTGGGCAACGTTTCGTTAGGTAAAAAAGCCAATTGACCAAGTTTAGTTCAAAATTACATGAAACGTGAAAAACTTGTCTATGCATAGAATTGAGCATTCCTAAGGCATCAAATTGGACAATTATACTCTATTTAGTGTTCTTAGAAGCCTTAACTTGCTAGTTGAGCTTTTGCGCAACGTTTCGTAGGTAAAGAAGCCAATTGACCAAGTTAAGTTCAAAATTACATGAAACGTGAAAAACTTGTCTATGCATAGAATTGAGCATTCCTAAGGCATCAAATTGGACCGTTATACTCTATTTAGTGTTCTTAGAAGCCTTAACTTGCTAGTTTAGCTTTTGGACAACGTTTCGTTGGGTAAAGAAGCCAATAGACCAAGTTAAGTTCAAAATTGCATGAAACGTGAAAAACTTGTCTATGCATAGAATTGAGAATTCCTAAGGCATCAAATTGGACAATTATTATCTATTTAGTGTTCTTAGAAGCCTTAACTTGCTAGTTTAGCTTTTGGGCAACGTTTCGTTAGGTTAAAAAGCCAATTGACCAAGTTAAGTTCAAAATTACATCAAACGTGAAAAACTTGTCTACGCATAGAATTGAGCATTCCTAAGGCATCTAATTGGACCGTTATACTCTATTTAGTGTTCTTAGAAGTCTTAACTTGCTCGTTTAGGTTTTGGACAACCTTTCGTTAGGTAAAGAAGCCAATAGAACAAGTTAAGTTCAAAATTGCACGAAACGTGAAAAACTTGTCTATGCATAGAATTGAGCATTCCTAAGGCATCAAATTGGACCGTTATACTCTATTTAGTGTTCTTAGAAACCTTAACTTGCTAGTTTAGCTTTTGGACAACGTTTCGTTGGGTAAAGAAGCCAATAGACCAAGTTAAGTTCAAAATTGCATGAAACGTGAAAAACTTGTCTATGCATGGAATTGAGCATTCCTAAGGCATCAAATTGGACAATTATAATCTATTTAGTGTTCTTAGAAGCCTTAACTTGCTAGTTGAGCTTTTGGGCAACGTTTCATTAGGTAAAGAAGCCAATTGACCAAGCTAAGTTCAAAATTATATGAAACGTGAAAAACTTGTCTATGCATAGAATTGAGCATTCCTAAGGCATCAAATTGGACAATTATAATCTATTTAGTGTTCTTAGAAGCCTTAACTTGCTAGTTTAGCTTTTGGACAACGTTTCGTTAGGTAAAGAAGCCAATAGACCAAGTTAAGTTCCAAATTGCATGAAACGTGAAAATCTTGTCCATGCATAGAATTGAGCATTCCTAAGGCATCAAATTGGACCGTTATACTCTATTTAATGTCCTTAGAAGGCTTAAGTTGCTAGTTTAGCTTTTGGACAACGTTTCGTTAGGTAAAGAAGCCAATAGACCAAGTTAAGTTCAAAATTGCATGAAACGTGAAAAACTTGTCCATGCATAGAATTGAGCAATCCTAAGGCATCAAATTGGACAATTATTATCTATTTAGTGTTCTTAGAAGCCTCAACTTGCTAGTTTAGCTTTTGGGCAACGTTTCGTTAGGTAAAAAAGCCAATTGACCAAGTTTAGTTCAAAATTACATGAAACGTGAAAAACTTGTCTATGCATAGAATTGAGCATTCCTAAGGCAACAAATTGGACCGTTATACTCTATTTAGTGTTCTTAGATGTCTTAATTTGCTAGTTTAGCTTTTGGACAACCTTTCGTTAGGTAAAGAAGCCAATAGACCAAGTTAAGTTCAAAATTACATGAAACGTGAAAAACTTGTCTATGCATAGAATTGAGCATTCCTAAGGCATCAAATTGGACAATTATACTCTATTTAGTGTTCTTAGAAGCCATAACTTGATAGTTGCGCTTTTGCGCAACGTTTCGTTAGGTAAAGAATCCAATTGACCATGTTAAGTTCAAAATTACATGAAACGTGAAAAACTTGTCTATGCATAGAATTGAGCATTCCTAAGGCATCAAATTGGACCGTTATACTCTATTTAGTGTTCTTAGAGGTCTTAACTTGCTAGTTTAGCTTTTGGACAGCCTTTCGTTAGGTAAAGAAGCCAATAGACCAAGTTAAGTTCAAAATTGCATGAAACGTGAAAAACTTGTCTATGCATAGAATTCAGCAGTCCTAAGGCATCAAATTGGACCGTTATACTCTATTTAGTGTTCTTAGAAGCCTTAACTTGCTAGTTTAGCTTTTGAACAACGTTTCGTTGGGTAAAGAAGCCAATAGACCAAGTTAAGTTCAAAATTGCTTGAAACGTGAAAAACTTGTCTATGCATAGAATTGAGAATTCCTAAGGCATCAAATTGGACAATTATTATCTATTTAGTGTTCTTAGAAGCCTTAACTTGCTAGTTTAGCTTTTGGGCAACGTTTCGTTAGGTTAAAAAGCCAATTGACCAAGTTAAGTTCAAAATTACATCAAACGTGAAAAACTTGTCTACGCATAGAATTGAGCATTCCTAAGGCATCTAATTGGACCGTTATACTCTATTTAGTGTTCTTAGAAGTCTTAACTTGCTCGTTTAGCTTTTGGACAACCTTTCGTTTGGTAAAGAAGCCAATAGAACAAGTTAAGTTCAAAATTACACGAAACGTGAAAAACTTGTCTATGCATAGAATTGAGCATTCCTAAGGCATCAAATTGGACCGTTATACTCTATTTAGTGTTCTTAGAAGTCTTAACTTGCTCGTTTAGCTTTTGAACAACGTTTCGTTAGGTAAATAAGCCAATAGACCAAGTTAAGTTCAAAATTGCACGAAACGTGAAAAACTTGTCTATGCATAGAATTGAGCATTCCTAAGGCATCAAATTGGACCGTTATACTCTATTTAGTGTTCTTAGAAGTCTTTTGGACAACGTTTCGTTAGGTAAAGAAGCCAATAGACCAAGTCAAGTTCAAAATTGCACGAAACGTGAAAAACTTGTCTATGCATAGAATTGAGCCTTCCTAAGGCATCAAATTGGACAATTATAATCTATTTAGTGTTCTTAGAAGCCTTAACTTGCTAGTTTAGCTTTTGGACAACGTTTCGTTAGGTAAAGAAGCCGATAGACCAAGTTAAGTTCCAAATTGCATGAAACGTGAAAATCTTGTCCATGCATAGAATTGAGCAATCCTAAGGCATCAAATTGGACAATTATTATCTATTTAGTGTTCTTAGAAGCCTTAACTTGCTAGTTTAGCTTTTGGGCAACGTTTCGTTAGGTAAAAAAGCCAATTGACCAACTTTAGTTCAAAATTACATGAAACGTGAAAAACTTGTCTATGCATAGAATTGAGCATTCCTAAGGCATCAAATTGGACAATTATACTCTATTTAGTGTTCTTAGAAGCCTTAACTTGCTAGTTGAGCTTTTGCGCAACGTTTCGTTAGGTAAAGAAGCCAATTGACCAAGTTAAGTTCAAAATTACATGAAACGTGAAAAACTTATCTATGCATAGAATTGAGCATTCCTAAGGCATGAAATTGGACCGTTATACTCTATTTAGTGTTCTTAGAAGCCTTAACTTGCTAGTTTAGCTTTTGGACAACGTTTCGTTGGGTAAAGAAGCCAATAGACCAAGTTAAGTTCAAAATTGCATGAAACGTGAAAAACTTGTCTATGCATAGAATTCAGCATTCCCAAGGCATCAAATTGGACAATTATACTCTATTTAGTGTTCTTAGAAGCCTTAACTTGCTAGTTGAGCTTTTGCGCAACGTTTCGTTAGGTAAAGAAGCCAATTGACCAAGTTAAGTTCAAAATTACATGAAACGTGAAAAACTTGTCTATGCATAGAATTGAGCATTCCTAAGGCATCAAATTGGACAATTATAATCTATTTAGTGTTCCTAGAAGCCTTAACTTGCTAGTTGAGCTTTTGGGCAACGTTTCGTTAGGTAAAGAAGCCAATTGACCAAGCTAAGTTCAAAATTACATGAAACGTGAAAAACTTGTCTATGCGTAGAATTGAGCATTCCTAAGACATCTAATTGGACAATTATTATCTATTTAGTGTTCTTAGAAGCCTTAACTTGATAGTTTAGCTTTTGGGCAACGTTTCGTTAGGTAAAAAAGCCAATTGACCAAGTTTAGTTCAAAATTACATGAAACGTGAAAAACTTGTCTATGCATAGAATTGAGCATTCCTAAGGCATCAAATTGGACCGTTATACTCTATTTAGTGTTCTTAGAAGTCTTAACTTGCTCGTTTAGCTTTTGAACAACGTTTCGTTAGGTAAATAAGCCAATAGACCAAGTTAAGTTCAAAATTGCACGAAACGTGAAAAACTTGTCTATGCATAGAATTGAGCATTCCTAAGGCATCAAATTGGACCGTTATACTCTATTTAGTGTTCTTAGAAGTCTTTTGGACAACGTTTCGTTAGGTAAAGAAGCCAATAGACCAAGTCAAGTTCAAAATTGCACGAAACGTGAAAAACTTGTCTATGCATAGAATTGAGCCTTCCTAAGGCATCAAATTGGACAATTATAATCTATTTAGTGTTCTTAGAAGCCTTAACTTGCTAGTTTAGCTTTTGGACAACGTTTCGTTAGGTAAAGAAGCCGATAGACCAAGTTAAGTTCCAAATTGCATGAAACGTGAAAATCTTGTCCATGCATAGAATTGAGCAATCCTAAGGCATCAAATTGGACAATTATTATCTATTTAGTGTTCTTAGAAGCCTTAACTTGCTAGTTTAGCTTTTGGGCAACGTTTCGTTAGGTAAAAAAGCCAATTGACCAACTTTAGTTCAAAATTACATGAAACGTGAAAAACTTGTCTATGCATAGAATTGAGCATTCCTAAGGCATCAAATTGGACAATTATACTCTATTTAGTGTTCTTAGAAGCCTTAACTTGCTAGTTGAGCTTTTGCGCAACGTTTCGTTAGGTAAAGAAGCCAATTGACCAAGTTAAGTTCAAAATTACATGAAACGTGAAAAACTTATCTATGCATAGAATTGAGCATTCCTAAGGCATGAAATTGGACCGTTATACTCTATTTAGTGTTCTTAGAAGCCTTAACTTGCTAGTTTAGCTTTTGGACAACGTTTCGTTGGGTAAAGAAGCCAATAGACCAAGTTAAGTTCAAAATTGCATGAAACGTGAAAAACTTGTCTATGCATAGAATTCAGCATTCCCAAGGCATCAAATTGGACAATTATACTCTATTTAGTGTTCTTAGAAGCCTTAACTTGCTAGTTGAGCTTTTGCGCAACGTTTCGTTAGGTAAAGAAGCCAATTGACCAAGTTAAGTTCAAAATTACATGAAACGTGAAAAACTTGTCTATGCATAGAATTGAGCATTCCTAAGGCATCAAATTGGACAATTATAATCTATTTAGTGTTCCTAGAAGCCTTAACTTGCTAGTTGAGCTTTTGGGCAACGTTTCGTTAGGTAAAGAAGCCAATTGACCAAGCTAAGTTCAAAATTACATGAAACGTGAAAAACTTGTCTATGCGTAGAATTGAGCATTCCTAAGACATCTAATTGGACAATTATTATCTATTTAGTGTTCTTAGAAGCCTTAACTTGATAGTTTAGCTTTTGGGCAACGTTTCGTTAGGTAAAAAAGCCAATTGACCAAGTTTAGTTCAAAATTACATGAAACGTGAAAAACTTGTCTATGCATAGAATTGAGCATTCCTAAGGCATCAAATTGGACCGTTATACTCTATTTAGTGTTCTTAGAAGTCTTAACTTGCTCGTTTAGCTTTTGAACAACGTTTCGTTAGGTAAATAAGCCAATAGACCAAGTTAAGTTCAAAATTGCACGAAACGTGAAAAACTTGTCTATGCATAGAATTGAGCATTCCTAAGGCATCAAATTGGACCGTTATACTCTATTTAGTGTTCTTAGAAGTCTTTTGGACAACGTTTCGTTAGGTAAAGAAGCCAATAGACCAAGTCAAGTTCAAAATTGCACGAAACGTGAAAAACTTGTCTATGCATAGAATTGAGCCTTCCTAAGGCATCAAATTGGACAATTATAATCTATTTAGTGTTCTTAGAAGCCTTAACTTGCTAGTTTAGCTTTTGGACAACGTTTCGTTAGGTAAAGAAGCCGATAGACCAAGTTAAGTTCCAAATTGCATGAAACGTGAAAATCTTGTCCATGCATAGAATTGAGCAATCCTAAGGCATCAAATTGGACAATTATTATCTATTTAGTGTTCTTAGAAGCCTTAACTTGCTAGTTTAGCTTTTGGGCAACGTTTCGTTAGGTAAAAAAGCCAATTGACCAACTTTAGTTCAAAATTACATGAAACGTGAAAAACTTGTCTATGCATAGAATTGAGCATTCCTAAGGCATCAAATTGGACAATTATACTCTATTTAGTGTTCTTAGAAGCCTTAACTTGCTAGTTGAGCTTTTGCGCAACGTTTCGTTAGGTAAAGAAGCCAATTGACCAAGTTAAGTTCAAAATTACATGAAACGTGAAAAACTTATCTATGCATAGAATTGAGCATTCCTAAGGCATGAAATTGGACCGTTATACTCTATTTAGTGTTCTTAGAAGCCTTAACTTGCTAGTTTAGCTTTTGGACAACGTTTCGTTGGGTAAAGAAGCCAATAGACCAAGTTAAGTTCAAAATTGCATGAAACGTGAAAAACTTGTCTATGCATAGAATTGAGAATTCCTAAGGCATCAAATTGGACAATTATTATCTATTTAGTGTTCTTAGAAGCCTTAACTTGCTAGTTTAGCTTTTGGGCAACGTTTCGTTAGGTTAAAAAGCCAATTGGCCAAGTTAAGTTCAAAATTACATCAAACGTGAAAAACTTGTCTACGCATAGAATTGAGCATTCCTAAGGCATCTAATTGGACCGTTATACTCTATTTAGTGTTCTTAGAAGTCTTAACTTGCTCGTTTAGGTTTTGGACAACCTTTCGTTAGGTAAAGAAGCCAATAGAACAAGTTAAGTTCAAAATTGCACGAAACGTGAAAAACTTGTCTATGCATAGAATTGAGCATTCCTAAGGCATGAAATTGGACCGTTATACTCTATTTAGTGTTCTTAGAAGCCTTAACTTGCTAGTTTAGCTTTTGGACAACGTTTCGTTGGGTAAAGAAGCCAATAGACCAAGTTAAGTTCAAAATTGCATGAAACGTGAAAAACTTGTCTATGCATAGAATTGAGAATTCCTAAGGCATCAAATTGGACAATTATTATCTATTTAGTGTTCTTAGAAGCCTTAACTTGCTAGTTTAGCTTTTGGGCAACGTTTCGTTAGGTTAAAAAGCCAATTGACCAAGTTAAGTTCAAAATTACATCAAACGTGAAAAACTTGTCTACGCATAGAATTGAGCATTCCTAAGGCATCCAATTGGACCGTTATACTCTATTTAGTGTTCTTAGAAGTCTTAACTTGCTCGTTTAGGTTTTGGACAACCTTTCGTTAGGTAAAGAAGCCAATAGAACAAGTTAAGTTCAAAATTGCACGAAACGTGAAAAACTTGTCTATGCATGGAATTGAGCATTCCTAAGGCATCAAATTGGACCGTTATACTCTATTTAGTGTTCTTAGAAACCTTAACTTGCTGGTTTAGCTTTTGGACAACGTTTCGTTGGGTAAAGAAGCCAATAGACCAAGTTAAGTTCAAAATTGCATGAAACGTGAAAAACTTGTCTATGCATAGAATTGAGCATTCCTAAGGCATCAAATTGGACAATTATAATCTATTTAGTGTTCTTAGAAGCCTTAACTTGCTAGTTGAGCTTTTGGGCAACGTTTCATTAGGTAAAGAAGCCAATTGACCAAGCTAAGTTCAAAATTATATGAAACGAGAAAAACTTGTCTATGCATAGAATTGAGCATTCCTAAGGCATCAAATTGGACAATTATAATCTATTTTGTGTTCTTAGAAGCCTTAACTTGCTAGTTTAGCTTTTGGACAACGTTTCGTTAGGTAAAGAAGCCAATAGACCAAGTTAAGTTCCAAATTGCATGAAACGTGAAAATCTTGTCCATGCATAGAATTGAGCATTCCTAAGACATCAAATTGGACCGTTATACTCTATTTAGTGTTCTTAGAAGCCTTAACTTGCTAGTTTAGCTTTTGGGCAACGTTTCGTTAGGTAAAGAAGCCAATTGACCAAGTTAAGTTCAAAATTACATGAAACGTGAAAAACTTGTTTATGCATAGAATTGAGCATTCCTAAGGCATCAAATTGGTCCGTTATACTCTATTTAGTGTTCTTAGAAGTCTTAACTTGCTAGTTTAGCTTTTGGACAACCTTTCGTTAGGTAAAGAACCCAGTAGACCAAGTTAAGTTCAAAATTGCACGAAACGTGAAAAACTTGTCTATGCATAGAATTGAGCATTCCTAAGACATCAAATTGGACCGTTATACTCTATTTAGTGTTCTTAGAAGCCTTAACTTGCTAGTTTAGCTTTTGGGCAACGTTTCGTTAGGTAAAGAAGCCAATTGACCAAGTTAAGTTCAAAATTACATGAAACGTGAAAAACTTGTTTATGCATAGAATTGAGCATTCCTAAGGCATCAAATTGGTCCGTTATACTCTATTTAGTGTTCTTAGAAGTCTTAACTTGCTAGTTTAGCTTTTGGACAACCTTTCGTTAGGTAAAGAACCCAGTAGACCAAGTTAAGTTCAAAATTGCACGAAACGTGAAAAACTTGTCTATGCATAGAATTGAGCATTCCTTAGGCATCAAATTGGACCGTTATACTCTATTTAGTGTTCTTAGAAGCCTTAACTTGCTAGTTTAGCTTTTGGACAACGTTTCGTTGGGTAAAGAAGCCAATAGGCCAAGTTAAGTTCAAAATTGCATGAAACGTGAAAAACTTGTCTACGCATAGAATTGAGCATTCCTAAGACATCAAATTGGACAATTATTATCTATTTAGTGTTTTTAGAAGCCTTAACTTGATAGTTTAGCTTTTGGGCAACGTTTCGTTAGGTAAAAAAGCCAATTGACCAAGTTTAGTTCAAAATTACATGAAACGTGAAAAACTTGTCTATGCATAGAATTGAGCATTCCTAAGGCATCAAATTGGACCGTTATACTCTATTTAGTGTTCTTAGAAGTCTTAACTTGCTCGTTTAGCTTTTGAACAACTTTTCGTTAGGTAAAGAAGCCAATAGACCAAGTTAAGTTCAAAATTGCACGAAACGTGAAAAACTTGTCTATGCATAGAATTGAGCACTCCTAAGGCATCAAATTGGACCGTTATACTCTATTTAGTGTTCTTAGAAGCCTTAACTTGCTAGTTTAGCTTTTGGACAACGTTTCGTTGGGTAAAGAAGCCAATAGGCCAAGTTAAGTTCAAAATTGCATGAAACGTGAAAAACTTGTCTATGCATAGAATTGAGCATTCCTAAGGCATCAAATTGGACCGTTATACTCTATTTAGTGTTCTTAGAGGTCTTAACTTGCTAGTTTAGCTTTTGGACAGCCTTTCGTTAGGTAAAGAAGCCAATAGACCAAGTTAAGTTCAAAATTGCATGAAACGTGAAAAACTTGTCTATGCATAGAATTCAGCATTCCTAAGGCATCAAATTGGACCGTTATACTCTATTTAGTGTTCTTAGAAGCCTTAACTTGCTAGTTTAGCTTTTGGACAACGTTTCGTTGGGTAAAGAAGCCAATAGACCAAGTTAAGTTCAAAATTGCATGAAACGTGAAAATCTTGTCCATGCATAGAATTGAGCATTCCTAAGGCATCAAATTGGACCGTTATACTCTATTTAGTGTTCTTAGAAGTCTTAACTTGCTCGTTTAGCTTTTGAACAACGTTTCGTTAGGTAAAGAAGCCAATAGACCAAGTTAAGTTCAAAATTGCACGAAACGTGAAAAACTTGTCTATGCATAGAATTGAGCATTCCTAAGGCATCAAATTGGACTGTTATACTCTATTTAGTGTTCTTAGAAACCTTAACTTGCTAGTTTAGCTTTTGGACAACGTTTCGTTGGGTAAAGAAGCCAATAGACCAAGTTAAGTTCAAAATTGCATGAAACGTGAAAAACTTGTCTATGCATAGAATTGAGCATTCCTAAGGCATCAAATTGGACAATTATAATCTATTTAGTGTTCTTAGAAGCCTTAACTTGCTAGTTGAGCTTTTGGGCAACGTTTCATTAGGTAAAGAAGCCAATTGACCAAGCTAAGTTCAAAATTATATGAAACGTGAAAAACTTGTCTATGCATAGAATTGAGCATTCCTAAGGCATCAAATTGGACAATTATAATCTATTTAGTGTTCTTAGAAACCTTAACTTGCTAGTTTAGCTTTTGGACAACGTTTCGTTGGGTAAAGAAGCCAATAGACCAAGTTAAGTTCAAAATTGCATGAAACGTGAAAAACTTGTCTATGCATAGAATTGAGCATTCCTAAGGCATCAAATTGGACAATTATAATCTATTTAGTGTTCTTAGAGGCCTTAACTTGCTAGTTTAGCTTTTGGACAACGTTTCGTTAGGTAAAGAAGCCAATAGACCAAGTTAAGTTCCAAATTGCATGAAACGTGAAAATCTTGTCCATGCATAGAATTGAGCATTCCTAAGGCATCAAATTGGACCGTTATACTCTATTTAATGTCCTTGGAAGGCTTAAGTTGCTAGTTTAGCTTTTGGACAATGTTTCGTTAGGTAAAGAAGCCAATAGACCAAGTTAAGTTCAAAATTGCATGAAACGTGAAAAACTTGTCTATGCATAGAATTGAGCATTCCTAAGGCATCAAATTGGACCGTTATACTCTATTTAGTGTTCTTAGAAGCCTTAACTTGCTAGTTTAGCTTTTGGGCAACGTTTCGTTAGGTAAAGAAGCCAATTGACCAAGTTAAGTTCAAAATTACATGAAACGTGAAAACTTGTTTATGCATAGAATTGAGCATTCCTAAGGCATCAAATTGGTCCGTTATACTCTATTTAGTGTTCTTAGAAGTCTTAACTTGCTAGTTTAGCTTTTGGACAACCTTTCGTTAGGTAAAGAACCCAGTAGACCAAGTTAAGTTCAAAATTGCACGAAACGTGAAAATCTTGTCTATGCATAGAATTGAGCACTCCTAAGGCATCAAATTGGACCGTTATACTCTATTTAATGTCCTTAGAAGGCTTAAGTTGCTAGTTTAGCTTTTGGACAATGTTTCGTTAGGTAAAGAAGCCAATAGACCAAGTTAAGTTCCAAATTGCATGAAACGTGAAAATCTTGTCTATGCATAGAATTGAGCATTCCTTAGGCATCAAATTGGACCGTTATACTCTATTTATTGTTCTTAGAATCCTTAACTTGCTAGTTTAGCTTTTGGACAACGTTTCGTTGGGTAAAGAAGCCAATAGGCCAAGTTAAGTTCAAAATTGCATGAAACGTGAAAAACTTGTCTACGCATAGAATTGAGCATTCCTAAGATATCAAATTGGACAATTATTATCTATTTAGTGTTTTTAGAAGCCTTAACTTGATAGTTTAGCTTTTGGGCAACGTTTCGTTAGGTAAAAAAGCCAATTGACCAAGTTTAGTTCAAAATTACATGAAACGTGAAAAACTTGTCTATGCATAGAATTGAGCATTCCTAAGGCATCAAATTGGACCGTTATACTCTATTTAGTGTTCTTAGAAGTCTTAACTTGCTCGTTTAGCTTTTGAACAACGTTTCGTTAGGTAAAGAAGCCAATAGACCAAGTTAAGTTCAAAATTGCACGAAACGTGAAAATCTTGTCTATGCATAGAATTGAGCACTCCTAAGGCATCAAATTGGACCGTTATACTCTATTTAGTGTTCTTAGAAGCCTTAACTTGCTATTTTAGCTTTTGGACAACGTTTCGTTGGGTAAAGAAGCCAATAGGCCAAGTTAAGTTCAAAATTGCATGAAACGTGAAAAACTTGTCTATGCATAGAATTGAGCATTCGTAAGGCATCAAATTGGACCGTTATACTCTATTTAGTGTTCTTAGAGGTCTTAACTTGCTAGTTTAGCTTTTGGACAGCCTTTCGTTAGGTAAAGAAGCCAATAGACCAAGTTAAGTTCAAAATTGCATGAAACGTGAAAAACTTGTCTATGCATAGAATTCAGCATTCCTAAGGCATAAAATTGGACCGTTATACTCTATTTAGTGTTCTTAGAAGCCTTAACTTGCTAGTTTAGCTTTTGGACAACGTTTCGTTGGGTAAAGAAGCCAATAGACCAAGTTAAGTTCAAAATTGCATGAAACGTGAAAATCTTGTCCATGCATAGAATTGAGCATTCCTAAGGCATCAAATTGGACCATTATACTCTATTTAGTGTTCTTAGAAGTCTTAACTTGCTCGTTTAGCTTTTGAACAACGTTTCGTTAGGTAAAGAAGCCAATAGACCAAGTTAAGTTCAAAATTACACGAAACGTGAAAAACTTGTCTATGCATAGAATTGAGCATTCCTAAGGCATCAAATTGGACCGTTCTACTCTATTTAGTGTTCTTAGAAACCTTAACTTGCTCGTTTAGCTTTTGGACAACGTTTCGTTGGGTAAAGAAGCCAATAGACCAAGTTAAGTTCAAAATTGCATGAAACGTGAAAAACTTGTCTATGCATAGAATTGAGCATTCCTAAGGCATCAAATTGGACAATTATAATCTATTTAGTGTTCTTAGAAGCCTTAACTTGCTTGTTGAGCTTTTGGGCAACGTTTCATTAGGTAAAGAAGCCAATTGACCAAGCTAAGTTCAAAATTATATGAAACGTGAAAAACTTGTCTATGCATAGAATTGAGCATTCCTAAGGCATCAAATTGGACAATTATAATCTATTTAGTGTTCTTAGAAACCTTTACTTGCTAGTTTAGCTTTTGGACAACGTTTCGTTGGGTAAAGAAGCCAATAGACCAAGTTAAGTTCAAAATTGCATGAAACGTGAAAAACTTGTCTATGCATAGAATTGAGCATTCCTAAGGCATCAAATTGGATAATTATAATCTATTTAGTGTTCTTAGAGGCCTTAACTTGCTAGTTTAGCTTTTGGACAACGTTTCGTTAGGTAAAGAAGCCAATAGACCAAGTTAAGTTCCAAATTGCATGAAACGTGAAAATCTTGTCCATGCATAGAATTGAGCATTCCTAAGGCATCAAATTGGACCGTTATACTCTATTTAATGTCCTTAGAAGGCTTAACTTGCTAGTTTAGCTTTTGGACAACGTTTCGTTAGGTAAAGAAGCCAATAGACCAAGTTAAGTTCAAAATTGCATGAAACGTGAAAAACTTGTCTATGCATAGAATTGAGCATTCCTAAGGCATCAAATTGGACCGTTATACTCTATTTAGTGTTCTTAGAAGCCTTAACTTGCTAGTTTAGCTTTTGGGCAACGTTTCGTTAGGTAAAGAAGCCAATTGACCAAGTTAAGTTCAAAATTACATGAAACGTGAAAAACTTGTTTATGCATAGAATTGAGCATTCCTAAGGCATCAAATTGGACCGTTATACTCTATTTAGTGTTCTTAGAAGTCTTAACTTGCTAGTTTAGCTTTTGGACAACCTTTCGTTAGGTAAAGAACCCAGTAGACCAAGTTAAGTTCAAAATTGCACGAAACGTGAAAAACTTGTCTATGCATAGAATTGAGCATTCCTTAGGCATCAAATTGGACCGTTATACTCTATTTAGTGTTCTTAGAAGCCTTAACTTGCTAGTTTAGCTTTTGGACAACGTTTCGTTGGGTAAAGAAGCCAATAGGCCAAGTTAAGTTCAAAATTGCATGAAACGTGAAAAACTTGTCTATGCATAGAATTGAGCATTCCTAAGACATCAAATTGGACAATTATTATCTATTTAGTGTTCTTAGAAGCCTTAACTTGATAGTTTAGCTTTTGGGCAACGTTTCGTTAGGTAAAAAAGCCAATTGACCAAGTTTAGTTCAAAATTACATGAAACGTGAAAAACTTGTCTATGCATAGAATTGAGCATTCCTAAGGCATCAAATTGGACCGTTATACTCTATTTAGTGTTCTTAGAAGTCTTAACTTGCTCGTTTAGCTTTTGAACAACGTTTCGTTAGGTAAAGAAGCCAATAGACCAAGTTAAGTTCAAAATTGCACGAAACGTGAAAAACTTGTCTATGCATAGAATTGAGCACTCCTAAGGCATCAAATTGGACCGTTATACTCTATTTAGTGTTCTTAGAAGCCTTAACTTGCTAGTTTAGCTTTTGGACAACGTTTCGTTGGGTAAAGAAGCCAATAGGCCAAGTTAAGTTCAAAATTGCATGAAACGTGAAAAACTTGTCTATGCATAGAATTGAGCATTCCTAAGGCATCAAATTGGACCGTTATACTCTATTTAGTGTTCTTAGAGGTCTTAACTTGCTAGTTTAGCTTTTGGACAGCCTTTCCTTAGGTAAAGAAGCCAATAGACCAAGTTAAGTTCAAAATTGCATGAAACGTGAAAAACTTGTCTATGCATAGAATTCAGCATTCCTAAGGCATCAAATTGGACCGTTATACTCTATTTAGTGTTCTTAGAAGCCTTAACGTGCTAGTTTAGCTTTTGGACAACGTTTCGTTGGGTAAAGAAGCCAATAGACCAAGTTAAGTTCAAAATTGCATGAAACGTGAAAATCTTGTCCATGCATAGAATTGAGCATTCCTAAGGCATCAAATTGGACCGTTATACTCTATTTAGTGTTCTTAGAAGTCTTAACTTGCTCGTTTAGCTTTTGAACAACGTTTCGTTAGGTAAAGAAGCCAATAGACCAAGTGAAGTTCAAAATTGCACGAAACGTGAAAAACTTGTCTATGCATAGAATTGTGTTGAATATATGTTTCAGTGATTACAACGGCATGTTTTGATTGAACTTTGATCTATTGATTGTATTGAGAAACCTAGGTGCATATGCCTACTTGATTAGTTTAGGAATTCAAGACTTATATTAAACTAGTTCAATTGTGCTTATTTGATGATTTGATTATTGAACTAACGTGGACTAATTGCAAGAAATCCTAAAAGGGTTTACATAGCATGTCTTGAGTATGATTTGTGTGTAGGGTGACCAAAACGTAAATTGGTCCTAATGTCATCCTTGACCAACATTAGTGAAGGCTTAATCAGTGTCAAACATGATTAAGAAAGTCAATTTCGTGGTCAACATAAGTCAAGTTTTGCCAAAGATGTCTTGGAGCTTAATTGGGATCAATTGAAGTAAAATTAACTTTCTAGTCAAAGTCAGAATCGACGGACGTGACGTGGCAGCTGACATGGCATTGTTGACATGGCATTAATGACATGGCATTGATGACATGGCAAAGAAGACAAGTTAACCATAGTTACATCTTAACTAGAAGACTTGGAGCCAAAAAGAGAAGAGAAGGAAAAGTTCATTTGAAAGGAGGAGACAAGAGGTACAACAAGTCTTATGACAAGTTTTTCTCTTCACATGTGTGGGAAGCTTTATTTCAAAACCATTTCTCTTTCCCACCAAGACACTCCACATCCAATGGATCATATTCTCTCTACATCAAAATCACATTTTAATCCAATGGCCAAAGATTCAAGCTTTATTCTTATCTCTCCTACTTTACATCCTATGCCAAAATTGAATCTTCATTTGATCCAAAGGCCATCATTTATTCCACCTAAGAGACAAACTTTTCTCAAGTCAATTGTTGTATCTTTCAAGATGCCTCTAAAGTATATATCCATTCAAAAGCCATGATTTACTCCACCTAAAAGACAAACTTTTCTCAAGTCAATTGTTGTATCTTTCAAGGTGGCCTCCAAAGTCTATATCCATCCAAAAGCCATTATTTCTTCCTACCAAAAAAGACTTGTTGTAATCATTTTCACACTTCTCTAAGCCTTCTAACGTCTATAATGATCCAAGGGTCCATATCTTTCATATCAATCCAATGGCCCTCATTTCATGAGCTTACACTCCACAATTTTCTATATAAACTAACTCTTTGTCTATGGTGCATATACTTGGCCGAAAATTACACTCTCTCTCTCTAGTGTTCTTCATCTTCTAAGCTTTCATTCTTTCACTCATTCATTCCTTGATTACATACTTGATTTTGAAGAGAGATCATACACACTAGCCAAGTAAAGCTTTATTGTTACTCTTGAGCCTTTCTTACCAGATTCTTATCATTTCCTCAAGAGCCATTCTACTTGCTTGAGCAATCTGATTTCCAGCACCTATAAGGCTTCATTCTATATCTCCATTTCACCATTCAAGCCTTATCACAACTGATTTTCGTTGGTTGATACACTACTCAAAATTTCACATACCCTAGCAACCAAAAAAATCTCAAATCTGAGTTTTGTGCTTACCATTCCCATTCCAGCTTTTCAAGAGCTTCATTTGAGCCTTAGACACTTACAAATCCAGCTACTAACGATCCAGCCTTTGAGCCTAAACTTATCTCATACCCGGCTATTCTTAGAGCCATTTTTGAGCTTGTATTTTGTTGATTAAGTTAGTGTGGTGAGCTACAAACCACACGGTGTGTAGAGTTTCGTGTGGTGAGCTATAAACCACACGGTGTGTAGAGTTTGGTGTTTGAGCTACAAAAACACTGGTTGTATGAGTTCCACTTGACTCGGTTGAACAAGCTATAGTGGAGTGTTTGAAATTCCCAAGTGGGACTTGGGGAGTGGAGTAGGCTTGGGTTAAGCCGAACCACTATAAATCTCTTTGCCCTTTTTACTTTACAGCAATTTCATTTTAGCATATCATACTTGCATTGCATACTTGAAATTGGACATCTAGGGTGATAGAATCAAGCTTGTGCATACATTTGTTGAATCTGAATTTGTGCTTCATTACAACTTATTTTTGTGTGTGATATTCATTTTGATCATTTGACTTGATTCTTGTTGTTAAGTTTGATGTATGTGATTATCTTTGCATACATTTATATTCAACTTATTTAAATTGCTTCCGCTTAGGGTGAAACTCAATTGAAACAAAAAAGAGGTGACTTAGTCTAAATTTGATTAAGATCACAATTCATCCCCCCTCTTGTAGTGTCATCCGATCCAACAAGTGGTATCGGAGCTTGTGTTCCCTTGCATATAGAAGTAATTTTCTTGTGCATTATTAGTGATTTATATGATGGCATCTACTAGTGGTAGACATGATCATGTGTTAGAGGGTCAATCTAGTGGTAGACCTCCATTCTTTAATGGAGAAGACTATGACCATTGGAAGATGAGAATGAAACTTTATTTCATGTCTCTTGATATTGATTTGTGGTATGTCATAGAGGATGGACCTTATGAGCCTACCATCACCACCAAGATCGGTGATGTCGAAAAAGAGATTTCAAAACCTAGGGATAAATGGGATGATAATGATAAGAAAAAGATTTCTTTGAATGCTAAAGCTATGTCTATTTTATTTAATGCATTGAATTCAATTGAAGCTAAACATATTTCTACATGCATTTCGGCTCAAGATATGTGGACTAGGTTAGAGATGAAGCATGAGGGAACTAATCAAGTAAAGGAGTCTAAGATTAACATGCTCATGCATTCATATGAATTGTTCACTATGTTTCCACATGAGTCTATTACCGATATGGATATTAGACTAACCAAAATTCTGAATTCTCTTGAATCTTTAGGGAAGACATTCTCCAATCAAGAAAAGGTGCAAAAGTACTTGAGAAGTCTTCCGGAAGCATGGGATGCCAAAGTGACTGTCATCCAAGAAGCTAAAGATCTCAAAATTTTGAAGTTGGATGAGCTTGTAGGATCACTTCTAGTATATGAGACAAACTTGAAGGCAAGAGAAGCTCAAAAAGAGGACACCAAAAAGAAGAGCATTGCCTTTGCCTCCAAGGTTGATAGTGGAGATGATTTGAGTGATGAGGAAGTAGCCTTAATGACAAGGAGGTTCAAGAGATACTTGATAAACAAGAAGAAGCAAGGTGGTAGACCTTTTGGCCACTCAAAGAGGGACAACTTCAAATCTGGCCGTGGGGATCAAAGCGACTCCAAAGGGAACCATGAGGAGCAAGACAAAGATTTGAGGTGCTTTGAGTGTGGCAAGAAGGGGCACATGAAGTATGAGTGTCCAAAGAAGAAAGATAAGAGCAAGGAGCAATCCAAGAGAGCCTTCAAAGCTACTTGGAGTGATTCGGACTCCAAAAGCTCTTCAAGTGAGGATGAGTTTGCTAGATTTTGCTTGATGGCCAAAGGAAACTCATCCGATCCGGATGAGGAGGTAAATTCTTTTGATCATGATGATGATGATGTGTCTATTGATGATTTGCTTTCCTTACTTAATGACATGAATGCTAAGAATAGGAAAATGCATAAGGAAAAGAAACAATTGAAAAATGAGATTGATTGTTTAAATGCTAAGGTAGAAGAGCATGAAAAGACCATTGATGATCTAAATGCTAAATGTGATGAAAAGTGCGATATGCTTGCTGCCATGTGTGCTAATAACATGTCTAAGTGTGATCATGAACCCTTGATTGAAGATTTGCAATTTAAACTTAGTACCTTGCAAGAAGAGTATGATGATTTGAAATTGATTGCTATTGTGCCTAATGAGAACCAAGAGTCACATGATGACTCTATTGTTCAAAATGAATTAGATGCTTTGAAATTAAGATATGAGGATCTAGAGAAATCTTTCTCGAAGTTTAGTGAGGGATCTTCTAGACTTGATTCACTATTATCATGCCTTAGACAATCTTTGGACAAATCGGGTTTAGGTTATGTTGGTGATGATGTAAAATTGAAGAAATGTGATATGCATGATATTTCTACATCTTTTGTATCACGTGGCTATTTGCATTCCTTGAATGACATGAAGGAGGATTGTTTTCCTAAGAAAATGATTTTTTCACCTCCTAACTACAATGCTTTGAATGATATGCATGCTAGTACTTCAAAATCACATCCTGAGCATGTATCATTTGTCCAACCCATGGGACATAGGCCTATTCCCATTAGGGGTGTGCCAAATCAGCCTTGGAAGAAGGATATCAAATCTGGCCCCAAGAGACCCGTAGGGTTTCCTAAGAAATTAGGGCAACCCATAAGGTATTCTAGGGCTCCTAGAGTTCCACAAGGCTCTATGTATGCTAGCACTTCATTTCATTCCTCAAATGATGCATATATGCATAACTTGAATGCCAAAGTTTTTCCAAAGTTTCAATATGTGTTTGGCAAGAAAGTTAAGCAAATGTGGGTTCCAAAGGGAACCAAGATTCTTGATGCTAACCTCCTAGGACCCAAAAGAAATTGGGTACCTAAAGCGAATTGAACTAATGTAGGTGTTCTTGAAAATCAAAAGTTCTAAGGCTTCCAAATGGTACTTGGATAGTGGTTGCTCAAGACACATGACCGGGAACTCAAGTTCTTTTTCTTCTCTCAAGAAGTTCTCTAATGGTGGTCATGTGACTTTTGGTGACAACAAGAAGGGTAGGATCCTTGGTCAAGGATCCATAGGTGATGTATCATCTTTCTCTATCTCTAATGTGCAATTAGTTGATGGATTATCTTTTAACCTTCTTAGTATTTCTCAATTGTGTGATGGTGGCTTGCGCATATGTTTTGATGATTCAAAGTGTGAGTTTTTAAATGCCATGAATGAATGTGTGCTTGTAGGAAAAAGATATGGTAATGTGTATTCTATTAATTTGAAAGACTTGAATGATTGCAAACTTAAATGCTTGATTTCCAATGTTAGTGATGTGAATATATGGCATAAAAGATTAGGACATATAGGAATTTCTACAATTGAAAAATTGGTTAGAAATAATCTTGTTAGAGGTATACCTTCTTTGAACTTTGACATGTATGATGCTTGTGAGCCATGCATTAGAGGAAAACACACTAGGGAGTCTTTCAAGTCTAAAAACCAGATTTCAACTACTAAGGTTTTAGAACTTTTGCATCTTGATTTGTTTGGTCCAAGTAGAGTTAAAAGTGTAGGTGGTAGATCCTATGCCTTTGTAATTGTTGATGATTATTCTAGATATACTTGGGTGATTTTCCTTGCACATAAACATGAGACCATTCATGAGTTTTCAAAACTAATCAAGAGGCTTCAAAATGAAAAGAACATAAGCATTAGCAAGATTAGGAGTGATCATGGAGGAGAATTTGATAATCATGCATTTATTGATCTATGTGATGAATATGGCATTAGACATGATTTCTCTTCACCTAGGACACCCCAACAAAATGGGGTGGTAGAAAGGAAAAATAGAACTTTACAAGAAATTGCTAGGACTATGCTTTGTGAACATGATTTGCCTAAGTTCTTGTGGGCCGAGGCCATTAATTGTGCATGCTATGTTACAAATAGGTTATCTATTAGAAAGAAGATAAATAAGACACCTTATGAGATTTGGAATGATAGAAAACCTAAGGTTGACTACTTTAGAGTTTTTGGTTGCAAATGTTATGTACTAAACACTAAGGATGACTTAGATAAATTTGATGCAAAATCTACTCCTTGTGTATTTGTTGGCTATGCTTTAACTTCTAGAGCTTATAGAGTTTACAATCCAAAGTCTAGGAGAATAGAAGAGTCCATTCATGTTAAATTTATTGAAACTCTTGCATTTGACCCTTTGCTTGAGAATGATGACATTGAGTTAGGTTTGGAGAAGTTGAGCTTAAAAGATGATAAAGATGACTCTCCTACACCTAAAGATGATGGACCAAGCAAAGAGGGAGGAAATGAGCACGAGGAGACACAAAATAGTGATGCACCCGTGGGCTTGGAAGAAAGTGAGGTTGCACCCGTGGCCTCCAATAGTGAAACTACAGCTCCTACATCATGGCTGCAAGTGAAGGACAAACACAAGCATCCCAAACAACTCATAATTGGCGATTTGCATCAAGGGGTAAGGACTCGTAGATCTCACTTAGCTCCTAATGATAATGATATGCATGCTAATGTGGTAGATAATGTGACTGCAAATTTAATGAATACTGCTTTAATTGTTGATGTGCATGGTTCTTATGCCTTAATTTCTCAAATAGAACCTAGAAACATTGATGATGCTTTGCTTGATGATAAATGGATTATTGCTATGCAAGATGAGTTGAATCAATTCACTAGGAATGAAGTTTGGCATTTAGTTCCAAGACCTAAAGACCAAACCATAATTGGAACTAAATGGGTGTTTAAGAACAAAATGAATGAAGATGGTGAAGTAATTAGAAACAAGGCTAGGTTGGTTGCACAAGGGTACAACCAAGAAGAAGGGATTGACTATGAAGAAACATTTGCACCCGTAGCTAGATTAGAAGCTATTAGGTTGCTTATGGCATCTGCATGTTTCAAAGGTTTTAAACTTTATCAAATGGATGTCAAAAGTGCATTTTTGAATGGTTTTATAAATGAGAATGTGTATGTAAAGCAACCACCCGGATTTGAAGATCCTAACTTTCCAAACCATGTTTATAAATTGACAAAAGCCTTGTATGGTTTGAAACAAGCACCTAGGGCATGGTATGATAGACTTTCCTCATTCTTAATTCAAAATGGTTTTAAAAGAGGAAAAATTGATAGCACTTTGTTCTTAAAGGAAAAAGGTCATGACATGCTTATTGTTCAAATATATGTAGATGACATTATATTTGGTGCTACTAATGAGGCTATGTGCAAAGAGTTTGAGTCTTGCATGAAAAATGAATTTGAGATGTCTATGATGGGTGAACTTACATTCTTTTTAGGGCTGCAAGTTAAACAAACTAAGAAAGGTATACATATTAGTCAAACTAAATATATTCATGATATGCTTAAAAAGTTTGGTTTTGATTCCTTGAATCCTTCTCCTACTCCCATGAGTGTGTCTACTAAGCTTGACAAAGATGAAAATGGACAGCCTTATGATTCTAAAATGTATAGGTCCATGATTGGTTCACTTT
Organism: Tripterygium wilfordii; assembly: GCF_013401445.1. Classification (NCBI taxonomy): domain Eukaryota; kingdom Viridiplantae; phylum Streptophyta; class Magnoliopsida; order Celastrales; family Celastraceae; genus Tripterygium; species Tripterygium wilfordii. The sequence goes on from NC_052253.1 coordinate 8,133,425, forward strand.
TGTATTTAACCTCTAGTAGACCCGACATTATGTTTAGTGTATGCATGTGTGCTAGATTTCAAAGTCAGCCTATGCATTCTCATTTCCTAGCGGTTAAGAGAATATTTAGGTATCTTAGGCATACATCAACTCTTGGCTTATGGTATGACAAAAATTCATTGTTTGATTTACATGCATATAGTGATGCTGACTTTGCTGGATGTAAGATAAATAGGAAGAGTACTTCGGGTACATGCCAATTCCTAGGGAGTATGCTTATCTCTTGGTTCTCCAAGAAACAACCTTGTGTTGCCCTATCTACCACCGAAGCCGAATACATAGCTATAGGGAGTTGTTGTGCTAAACTCTTATGGATTAGACAACAATTATATGACTTTGGACTTAAATTGAAAGATATTCCTATATATTGTGATAATACTAGTGCCATTAGCCTTTCTAAAAATCCAGTGCATCATTCAAAGGCTAAACATATTGAAATTAGGCATCATTTTATTAGAGATCATGTGACTCAAGGGACAATTAAATTAGAGTATGTGGACACAATGAACCAACTTGCGGACATACTAACTAAACCTTTAAACCAAGAGAGATTTGAATTTTTAAGAGGTAATCTAGGCATGAGAATGAGTCCTTGATATGTGTATGGATGTTTATGCATTGCTTATATTGAACACCTTTTGGATGCATTTACAAAATAAAGGGGGAGAAATATACTTTGAACTTTAAAGTTTGGTATGCATAGTTTAAGGGGGAGGAACTTGAATGTCATATTGTATAGACCTTGCCTATTGATACTTTACTTGTCTTGAATTGCAATTCCCTTGTGTTTATTGAAACATATGCTTATAGGAAGTTTATTTGTGTGAAGCATAATGTGAGGGGGAGAGTTTCTCATGTGAATTAAAGAAAATAGCTCAAAGTTACATAAGTTATTTTGTAATCATCAAAAGGGGGAGAATGTTGAATATATGTTTCAGTGATTACAACGGCATGTTTTGATTGAACTTTGATCTATTGATTGTATTGAGAAACCTAGGTGCATATGCCTACTTGATTAGTTTAGGAATTCAAGACTTATATTAAACTAGTTCAATTGTGCTTATTTGATGATTTGATTATTGAACTAACGTGGACTAATTGCAAGAAATCCTAAAAGGGTTTACATAGCATGTCTTGAGTATGATTTGTGTGTAGGGTGACCAAAACGTAAATTGGTCCTAATGTCATCCTTGACCAACATTAGTGAAGGCTTAATCAGTGTCAAACATGATTAAGAAAGTCAATTTCGTGGTCAACATAAGTCAAGTTTTGCCAAAGATGTCTTGGAGCTTAATTGGGATCAATTGAAGTAAAATTAACTTTCTAGTCAAAGTCAGAATCGACGGACGTGACGTGGCAGCTGACATGGCATTGTTGACATGGCATTAATGACATGGCATTGATGACATGGCAAAGAAGACAAGTTAACCATAGTTACATCTTAACTAGAAGACTTGGAGCCAAAAAGAGAAGAGAAGGAAAAGTTAATTTGAAAGGAGGAGACAAGAGGTACAACAAGTCTTATGACAAGTTTTTCTCTTCACATGTGTGGGAAGCTTTATTTCAAAACCATTTCTCTTTCCCACCAAGACACTCCACATCCAATGGATCATATTCTCTCTACATCAAAATCACATTTTAATCCAATGGCCAAAGATTCAAGCTTTATTCTTATCTCTCCTACTTTACATCCTATGGCCAAAATTGAATCTTCATTTGATCCAAAGGCCATCATTTATTCCACCTAAGAGACAAACTTTTCTCAAGTCAATTGTTGTATCTTTCAAGATGCCTCTAAAGTATATATCCATTCAAAAGCCATGATTTACTCCACCTAAAAGACAAACTTTTCTCAAGTCAATTGTTGTATCTTTCAAGGTGGCCTCCAAAGTCTATATCCATCCAAAAGCCATTATTTCTTCCTACCAAAAAAGACTTGTTGTAATCATTTTCACACTTCTCTAAGCCTTCTAACGTCTATAATGATCCAAGGGTCCATATCTTTCATATCAATCCAATGGCCCTCATTTCATGAGCTTACACTCCACAATTTTCTATATAAACTAACTCTTTGTCTATGGTGCATATACTTGGCCGAAAATTACACTCACTCTCTCTAGTGTTCTTCATCTTCTAAGCTTTCATTCTTTCACTCATTCATTCCTTGATTACATACTTGATTTTGAAGAGAGATCATACACACTAGCCAAGTAAAGCTTTATTGTTACTCTTGAGCCTTTCTTACCAGATTCTTATCATTTCCTCAAGAGCCATTCTACTTGCTTGAGCAATCTGATTTCCAGCACCTATAAGGCTTCATTCTATATCTCCATTTCACCATTCAAGCCTTATCACAACTTATTTTCGTTGGTTGATACACTACTCAAAATTTCACATACCCTAGCAACCAAAAAAATCTCAAATCTGAGTTTTGTGCTTACCATTCCCATTCCAGCTTTTCAAGAGCTTCATTTGAGCCTTAGACACTTACAAATCCAGCTACTAAAGATCCAGCCTTTGAGCCTAAACTTATCTCATACCCGGCTATTCTTAGAGCCATTTTTGAGCTTGTATTTTGTTGATTAAGTTAGTGTGGTGAGCTACAAACCACACGGTGTGTAGAGTTTCGTGTGGTGAGCTATAAACCACACGGTGTGTAGAGTTTGGTGTTTGAGCTACAAAAACACTGGTTGTATGAGTTCCGCTTGACTCGGTTGAACAAGCTATAGTGGAGTGTTTGAAATTCCCAAGTGGGACTTGGGGAGTGGAGTAGGCTTGGGTTAAGCCGAACCACTATAAATCTCTTTGCCCTTTTTACTTTACAGCAATTTCATTTTAGCATATCATACTTGCATTGCATACTTGAAATTGGACATCTAGGGTGATAGAATCAAGCTTGTGCATACATTTGTTGAATCTGAATTTGTGCTTCATTACAACTTGTTTTTGTGTGTGATATTCATTTTGATCATTTGACTTGATTCTTGTTGTTAAGTTTGATGTATGTGATTATCTTTGCATACATTTATATTCAACTTATTTAAATTGCTTCCGCTTAGGGTGAAACTCAATTGAAACAAAAAAGAGGTGACTTAGTCTAAATTTGATTAAGATCACAATTCACCCCCCCTCTTGTAGTGTCATCCGATCCAACAAATTGAGCATTCCTAAGGCATCAAATTGGACCGTTATACTCTATTTAGTGTTCTTAGAAACCTTAACTTGCTAGTTTAGCTTTTGGACAACGTTTCGTTGGGTAAAGAAGCCAATAGACCAAGTTAAGTTCAAAATTGCATGAAACGTGAAAAACTTGTCTATACATAGAATTGAGCATTCCTAAGGCATCAAATTGGACAATTATAATCTATTTAGTGTTCTTAGAAGCCTTAACTTGCTAGTTGAGCTTTTGGGCAACGTTTCATTAGGTAAAGAAGCCAATTGACCAAGCTAAGTTCAAAATTATATGAAACGTGAAAAACTTGTCTATGCATAGAATTGAGCATTCCTAAGGCATCAAATTGGACAATTATAATCTATTTAGTGTTCTTAGAAACCTTAACTTGCTAGTTTAGCTTTTGGACAACGTTTCGTTGGGTAAAGAAGCCAATAGACCAAGTTAAGTTCAAAATTGCATGAAACGTGAAAAACTTGTCTATGCATAGAATTGAGCATTCCTAAGGCATCAAATTGGAAAATTATAATCTATTTAGTGTTCTTAGAAGCCTTAACTTGCTAGTTTAGCTTTTGGACAACGTTTCGTTAGGTAAAGAAGCCAATAGACCAAGTTAAGTTCCAAATTGCATGAAACGTGAAAATCTTGTCCATGCATAGAATTGAGCATTCCTAAGGCATCAAATTGGACCGTTATACTCTATTTAATGTCCTTAGAAGGCTTAAGTTGCTAGTTTAGCTTTTGGACAACGTTTCGTTAGGTAAAGAAGCCAATAGACCAAGTTAAGTTCAAAATTGCATGAAACGTGAAAAACTTGTCTATGCATAGAATTGAGCATTCCTAAGGCATCAAATTGGACCGTTATACTCTATTTAGTGTTCTTAGAAGCCTTAACTTGCTAGTTTAGCTTTTGGGCAACGTTTCGTTAGGTAAAGAAGCCAATTGACCAAGTTAAGTTCAAAATTACATGAAACGTGAAAAACTTGTTTATGCATAGAATTGAGCATTCCTAAGGCATCAAATTGGTCCGTTATACTCTATTTAGTGTTCTTAGAAGCCTTAACTTGCTCGTTTAGCTTTTGGGCAACGTTTCGTTAGGTAAAGAAGCCAATAGAACAAGTTAAGTTTAAAATTACACGAAACGTGAAAAACTTGTCTATGCATAGAATTGAGCATTCCTAAGGCATCAAATTGGACCGTTATACTCTATTTAGTGTTCTTAGAAGCCTTAACTTGCTAGTTTAGCTTTCGGACAACGTTTCGTTGGGTAAAGAAGCCAATAGACCAAGTTAAGTTCAAAATTGCATGAAACGTGAAAAACTTGTCTATGCATAGAATTGAGCATTCCTAAGGCATCAAATTGGACAATTATAATCTATTTAGTGTTCTTAGAAGCCTTAACTTGCTAGTTTAGCTTTTGGGCAACGTTTCGTTAGGTAAAGAAGCCAATTGACCAAGCTAAGTTCAAAATTACATGAAACGTGAAAAACTTGTCTATGCATAGAATTGAGCATTCCTAAGACATCAAATTGGACAATTATTATCTATTTAGTGTTCTTAGAAGCCTTAACTTGATAGTTTAGCTTTTGGGCAACGTTTCGTTAGGTAAAAAAGCCAATTGACCAAGTTAAGTTCAAAATTACATGAAACGTGAAAAACTTGTCTATGCATAGAATTGAGCATTCCTAAGGCATCAAATTGGACCGTTATACTCTATTTAGTGTTCTTAGAAGTCTTAACTTGCTCGTTTAGCTTTTGAACAACGTTTCGTTAGGTAAAGAAGCCAATAGACCAAGTTAAGTTCAAAATTGCACGAAACGTGAAAAACTTGTCTATGCATAGAATTGAGCACTCCTAAGGCATCAAATTGGACCGTTATACTCTATTTAGTGTTCTTAGAATTCTTAACTTGCTAGTTTAGATTTTGGACAATGTTTCATTAGGTAAAGAAGCCAATAGACCAAGTTAAGTTCAAAATTACACGAAACGTGAAAAACTTGTCTATGCATAGAATTGAGCATTCCAAAGGCATCAAATTAGACAATTATAATCTATTTAGTGTTCTTAGAAGCCTTAACTTGCTAGTTTAGCTTTTGGACAACGTTTCGTTAGGTAAAGAAGCCAATAGACCAAGTTAAGTTCCAAATTGCGTGAAACGTGAAAATCTTGTCCATGCATAGAATTGAGCAATCCTAAGGCATCAAATTGGACAATTATTATCTATTTAGTGTTCTTAGAAGCCTTAACTTGCTAGTTTAGCTTTTGGGCAATGTTTCGTTAGGTAAAAAAGCCAATTGACAAAGTTTAGTTCAAAATTACATGAAACGTGAAAAACTTGTCTATGCATAGAATTGAGCATTCCTTGTTGAATATATGTTTGAGTGATTACAACGGCATGTTTTGATTGAACTTTAATCTATTGACTGTATTGAGAAACCTAAGTGCATATGCCTACTTGATTAGTTTAGGAATTCAAGACTTATATTAAACTAGTTCAATTGTGCTTATTTGATGATTTGATTATTGAACTAACGTGGACTAATTGCAAGAAACCCTAAAAGGGTTTACATAGCATGTTTTGAGTATGATTTGTGTGTAGGGTGACCAAAACGTAAATTGGTCCTAATGTCATCCTTGACCAACATTAGTGAAGGCTTAATCAGTGTCAAACATGATTAAGAAAGTAAATTTCGTGGTCAACATAAGTCAAGTGTTGCCAAAGATGTCTTGGAGCTTAATTGGGATCAATTGAAGTAAAATTAACTTCCTAGTCAAAGTCAGAATCGACGGACGTGACGTGGCAGCTGACACGGCATTGTTGACATGGCATTGATGACATGGCAAAGAAGACAAGTTAACCATAGTTACATCTTAACTAGAAGACTTGGAGCCAAAAGAGAAGAGAAGGAAAAGTTAATTTGAAAGAAGGAGACAAGAGGTACAACAAGTCTTATGACAAGTTTTTCTCTTCACATGTGTGGGAAGCTTTATTTCAAAACCATTTCTCTTTCCCACCAAGACACTCCACATCCAATGGATCATATTCTCTCTACATCAAAATCACATTTTAATCCAATGGCCAAAGATTCAAGCTTTATTCTTATCTCTCCTACTTTACATCCTATGGCCAAAATTGAATCTTCACTTGATCCAAAGGCCATGATTTACTCCACCTAAGAGACAAACTTTTCTCAAGTCAATGGTTGTATCTTTCAAGATGCCTCTAAAGTCTATATCCATTCAAAAGCCATGATTTACTCCACCTAAAAGACAAACTTTTCTCAAGTCAATTGTTGTATCTTTCAAGGTGGCCTCCAAAGTCTATATCCATCCAAAAGCCATTATTTCTTCCTACCAAAAAAGACTTGTTGTAATCATTTTCACACTTCTCTAAGCCTTCTAACGTCTATAATGATCCAAGGGTCCATATCTTTCATATCAATCCAATGGCCCTCATTTCATGAGCTTACACTCCACAATTTTCTATATAAACTAACTCTTTGTCTATGGTGCATATACTTGGCCGAAAATTACACACTCTCTCTCTCTAGTGTTCTTCATCTTCTAAGCTTTCATTCTTTCACTCATTCATTCCTTGATTACATACTTGATTTTGAAGAGAGATCATACACACTAGCCAAGTAAAGCTTTATTGTTACTCTTGAGCCTTTCTTACCAGATTCTTATCATTTCCTCAAGAGCCATTCTACTTGCTTGAGCAATCTGATTTCCAGCACCTATAAGGCTTCATTCTATATCTCCATTTCACCATTCAAGCCTTATCACAACTGATTTTCGTTGGTCAACACTACTCAAAATTTCACATACCCTAACAACCAAAAAAATCTCAAATCTGAGTTTTGTGCTTACCATTCCCATTCCAGCTTTTCAAGAGCTTCATTTGAGCCTTAGACACTTACAAATCCAGCTACTAAAGAGCCAGCCTTTGAGCCTAAACTTATCTCATACCCGGCTATTCTTAGAGCCATTTTTGAGCTTGTATTTTGTTGATTAAGTTAGTGTGGTGAGCTACAAACCACACGGTGTGTAGAGTTTGGTGTGGTGAGCTATAAACCACACGGTGTGTAAAGTTTGGTGTTTGAGCTACAAAAACACTGGTTGTATGAGTTCCGCTTGACTCGGTTGAACAAGCTATAGTGGAGTGTTTGAAATTCCCAAGTGGGACTTGGGGAGTGGAGTAGGCTTGGGTTAAGCCGAACCACTATAAATCTCTTTGCCCTCTTTACTTTACAACAATTTCATTTTAGCATATCATATTTGCATTGCATACTTGAAATTGGACATCTAGGGTGATAGAATCAAGCTTGTGCATACATTTGTTGAATATGATTTTGTGCTTCATTACAACTTGTTTTGATTTATGTGATTATCTTTGCATACATTTATATTCAACTTATTTAAATTGCTTCCGCTTAGGGTGAAACTCAATTGAAACAAAAAAGAGGTGACTTAGTCTAAATTTGATTAAGATCACAATTCACCCCCCCTCTTGTGGTGCCTTCCGATCCAACATTCCTAAGGCATCAAATTGGACCGTTATACTCTATTTAGTGTTCTTAGAAGTCTTAACTTGCTAGTTTAGCTTTTGGACAACCTTTCGTTAGGTAAAGAAGCCAATAGACCAAGTTAAGTTCAAAATTACATGAAACGTGAAAAACTTGTCTATGCATAGAATTGAGCATTCCTAAGGCATCAAATTGGACAATTATACTCTATTTAGTGTTCTTAGAAGCCTTAACTTGCTAGTTGAGCTTTTGCGCAACGTTTCGTTAGGTAAAGAAGCCAATTGACCAAGTTAAGTTCAAAATTACATGAAACGTGAAAAACTTGTCTATGCATAGAATTGAGCATTCCTAAGGCATCAAATTGGACCGTTATACTCTATTTAGTGTTCTTAGAGGTCTTAACTTGCTAGTTTAGCTTTTGGACAGCCTTTCGTTAGGTAAAGAAGCCAATAGACCAAGTTAAGTTCAAAATTGCATGAAACGTGAAAAACTTGTCTATGCATAGAATTCAGCATTCCTAAGGCATCAAATTGGACCGTTATACTCTATTTAGTGTTCTTAGAAGCCTTAACTTGCTAGTTTAGCTTTTGGACAACGTTTCGTTGGGTAAAGAAGCCAATAGACCAAGTTAAGTTCAAAATTGCATGAAACGTGAAAAACTTGTCTATGCATAGAATTGAGAATTCCTAAGGCATCAAATTGGACAATTATTATCTATTTAGTGTTCTTAGAAGCCTTAACTTGCTAGTTTAGCTTTTGGGCAACGTTTCGTTAGGTTAAAAAGCCAATAGAACAAGTTAAGTTCAAAATTGTACGAAACGTGAAAAACTTGTCTACGCATAGAATTGAGCATTCCTAAGGCATCTAATTGGACCGTTATACTCTATTTAGTGTTCTTAGAAGCCTTAACTTGCTCGTTTAGCTTTTGGGCAACGTTTCGTTAGGTAAAGAAGCCAATAGAACAAGTTAAGTTCAAAATTACACGAAACGTGAAAAACTTGTCTATGCGTAGAATTGAGCATTCCAAAGGCATCAAATTGGACCGTTATACTCTATTTAGTGTTCTTAGAAGCCTTAACTTGCTAGTTTAGCTTTTGGACAACGTTTCGTTGGGTAAAGAAGCCAATAGACCAAGTTAAGTTCAAAATTGCATGAAACGTGAAAAACTTGTCTATGCATAGAATTGAGCATTCCTAAGGCATCAAATTGGACAATTATAATCTATTTAGTGTTCTTAGAAGCCTTAACTTGCTAGTTGAGCTTTTGGGCAACGTTTCGTTAGGTAAAGAAGCCAATTGACCAAGCTAAGTTCAAAATTACATGAAACGTGAAAAACTTGTCTATGCATAGAATTGAGCATTCCTAAGACATCAAATTGGACAATTATTATCTATTTAGTGTTCTTAGAAGCCTTAACTTGATAGTTTAGCTTTTGGGCGACGTTTCGTTAGGTAAAAAAGCCAATTGACCAAGTTAAGTTCAAAATTACATGAAACGTGAAAAACTTGTCTATGCATAGAATTGAGCATTCCTAAGGCATCAAATTGGACCGTTATACTCTATTTAGTGTTCTTAGAAGTCTTAACTTGCTCGTTTAGCTTTTGAACAACGTTTCGTTAGGTAAAGAAGCCAATAGACCAAGTTAAGTTCAAAATTGCACGAAACGTGAGAAACTTGTCTATGCATAGAATTGAGCACTCCTAAGGCATCAAATTGGACCGTTATACTCTATTTAGTGTTCTTAGAAGTCTTAACTTGCTAGTTTAGATTTTGGACAACGTTTCGTTAGGTAAAGAAGCCAATAGACCAAGTTAAGTTCAAAATTGCACGAAACGTGAAAAACTTGTCTATGCATAGAATTGAGCATTCCTAAGGCATCAAATTGGACCGTTATACTCTATTTAGTGTTCTTAGAAGTCTTAACTTGCTCGTTTAGCTTTTGAACAACGTTTCGTTAGGTAAAGAAGCCAATAGACCAAGTTAAGTTCAAAATTGCACGAAACGTGAAAAACTTGTCTATGCATAGAATTGAGCACTCCTAAGGCATCAAATTGGACCGTTATACTCTATTTCGTGTTCTTAGAAGTCTTAACTTGCTAGTTTAGATTTTGGACAACGTTTCGTTAGGTAAAGAAGCCAATAGACCAAGTTAAGTTCAAAATTGCACGAAACATGAAAAACTTGTCTATGCATAGAATTGAGCATTCCTAAGGCATCAAATTGGACCGTTATACTCTATTTAGTGTTCTTAGAAGTCTTAACTTGCTCGTTTAGCTTTTGAACAACGTTTCGTTAGGTAAAGAAGCCAATAGACCAAGTTAAGTTCAAAATTGCACGAAACGTGAAAAACTTGTCTATGCATAGAATTGAGCACTCCTAAGGCATCAAATTGGACCGTTATACTCTATTTAGTGTTCTTAGAAGTCTTAACTTGCTAGTTTAGATTTTGGACAACGTTTCGTTAGGTAAAGAAGCCAATAGACCAAGTTAAGTTCAAAATTGCACGAAACGTGAAAAACTTGTCTATGCATAGAATTGAGCATTCCTAAGGCATCAAATTGGACAATTATAATCTATTTAGTGTTCTTAGAAGCCTTAACTTGCTAGTTTAGCTTTTGGACAACGTTTCGTTAGGTAAAGAAGCCAATAGACCAAGTTAAGTTCCAAATTGCATGAAACGTGAAAATCTTGTCCATGCATAGAATTGAGCAATCCTAAGGCATCAAATTGGACAATTATTATCTATTTAGTGTTCTTAGAAGCCTTAACTTGCTAGTTTAGCTTTTGGGCAACGTTTCGTTAGGTAAAAAAGCCAATTGACCAAGTTTAGTTCAAAATTACATGAAACGTGAAAAACTTGTCTATGCATAGAATTGAGCATTCCTAAGGCATCAAATTGGAATTTATACTCTATTTAGTGTTCTTAGAAGTCTTAACTTGCTAGTTTAGCTTTTGGACAACCTTTCGTTAGGTAAAGAAGCCAATAGACCAAGTTAAGTTCAAAATTGCATGAAACGTGAAAAACTTGTCTATGCATAGAATTGAGCATTCCTAAGGCATCAAATTGGACAATTATAATCTATTTAGTGTTCTTAGAAGCCTTAACTTGCTAGTTGAGCTTTTGGGCAACGTTTCGTTAGGTAAAGAAGCCAATTGACCAAGCTAAGTTCAAAATTACATGAAACGTGAAAAACTTGTCTATGCATAGAATTGAGCATTCCTAAGACATCAAATTGGACAATTATTATCTATTTAGTGTTCTTAGAAGCCTTAACTTGATAGTTTAGCTTTTGGGCAACGTTTCGTTAGGTAAAAAAGCCAATTGACCAAGTTAAGTTCAAAATTACATGAAACGTGAAAAACTTGTCTATGCATAGAATTGAGCATTCCTAAGGCATCAAATTGGACCGTTATACTCTATTTAGTGTTCTTAGAAGTCTTAACTTGCTCGTTTAGCTTTTGAACAACGTTTCGTTAGGTAAAGAAGCCAATAGACCAAGTTAAGTTCAAAATTGCACGAAACGTGAAAAACTTGTCTATGCATAGAATTGAGCACTCCTAAGGCATCAAATTGGACCGTTATACTCTATTTAGTGTTCTTAGAAGTCTTAACTTGCTAGTTTAGATTTTGGACAACGTTTCGTTAGGTAAAGAAGCCAATAGACCAAGTTAAGTTCAAAATTGCACGAAACGTGAAAAACTTGTCTATGCATAGAATTGAGCATTCCTAAGGCATCAAATTGGACCGTTATACTCTATTTAGTGTTCTTAGAAGTCTTAACTTGCTCGTTTAGCTTTTGAACAACGTTTCGTTAGGTAAAGAAGCCAATAGACCAAGTTAAGTTCAAAATTGCACGAAACGTGAAAAACTTGTCTATGCATAGAATTGAGCACTCCTAAGGCATCAAATTGGACCGTTATACTCTATTTAGTGTTCTTAGAAGTCTTAACTTGCTAGTTTAGATTTTGGACAACGTTTCGTTAGGTAAAGAAGCCAATAGACCAAGTTAAGTTCAAAATTGCACGAAACATGAAAAACTTGTCTATGCATAGAATTGAGCATTCCTAAGGCATCAAATTGGACCGTTATACTCTATTTAGTGTTCTTAGAAGTCTTAACTTGCTCGTTTAGTTTTTGAACAACGTTTCGTTAGGTAAAGAAGCCAATATACCAAGTTAAGTTCAAAATTGCACGAAACGTGAAAAACTTGTCTATGCATAGAATTGAGCACTCCTAAGGCATCAAATTGGACCGTTATACTCTATTTAGTGTTCTTAGAAGTCTTAACTTGCTAGTTTAGATTTTGGACAACGTTTCGTTAGGTAAAGAAGCCAATAGACCAAGTTAAGTTCAAAATTGCACGAAACGTGAAAAACTTGTCTATGCATAGAATTGAGCATTCCTAAGGCATCAAATTGGACAATTATAATCTATTTAGTGTTCTTAGAAGCCTTAACTTGCTAGTTTAGCTTTTGGACAACGTTTCGTTAGGTAAAGAAGCCAATAGACCAAGTTAAGTTCCAAATTGCATGAAACGTGAAAATCTTGTCCATGCATAGAATTGAGCAATCCTAAGGCATCAAATTGGACAATTATTATCTATTTAGTGTTCTTAGAAGCCTTAACTTGCTAGTTTAGCTTTTGGGCAACGTTTCGTTAGGTAAAAAAGCCAATTGACCAAGTTTAGTTCAAAATTACATGAAACGTGAAAAACTTGTCTATGCATGGAATTGAGCATTCCTAAGGCATCAAATTGGAATTTATACTCTATTTAGTGTTCTTAGAAGTCTTAACTTGCTAGTTTAGCTTTTGGACAACCTTTCGTTAGGTAAAGAAGCCAATAGACCAAGTTAAGTTCAAAATTACATGAAACGTGAAAAACTTGTCTATGCATAGAATTGAGCATTCCTAAGGCATCAAATTGGACAATGATACTCTATTTAGTGTTCTTAGAAGCCTTAACTTGCTAGTTGACCTTTTGCGCAACGTTTCGTTAGGTAAAGAAGCCAATTGACCAAGTTAAGTTCAAAATTACATGAAACGTGAAAAACTTGTCTATGCATAGAATTGAGCATTCCTAAGGCATCAAATTGGACCGTTATACTCTATTTAGTGTTCTTAGAGGTCTTAACTTGCTAGTTTAGCTTTTGGACAGCCTTTCGTTAGGTAAAGAAGCCAATAGACCAAGTTAAGTTCAAAATTGCAGGAAACGTGAAAAACTTGTCTATGCATAGAATTCAGCATTCCTAAGGCATCAAATTGGACCGTTATACTCTATTTAGTGTTCTTAGAAGCCTTAACTTGCTAGTTTAGCTTTTGGACAACGTTTCGTTGGGTAAAGAAGCCAATAGACCAAGTTAAGTTCAAAATTGCATGAAACGTGAAAAACTTGTCTATGCATAGAATTGAGAATTCCTAAGGCATCAAATTGGACACTTATTATCTATTTAGTGTTCTTAGAAGCCTTAACTTGCTAGTTTAGCTTTTGGGCAACGTTTCGTTAGGTTAAAAAGCCAATTGACCAAGTTAAGTTCAAAATTACATCAAACGTGAAAAACTTGTCTACGCATAGAATTGAGCATTCCTAAGGCATCTAATTGGACCGTTATACTCTATTTAGTGTTCTTAGAAGTCTTAACTTGCTCGTTTAGCTTTTGGACAACCTTTCGTTAGGTAAAGAAGCCAATAGAACAAGTTAAGTTCAAAATTGCACGAAACGTGAAAAACTTATCTATGCATAGAATTGAGCATTCCTAAGGCATCAAATTGAACCGTTATACTCTATTTAGTGTTCTTAGAAGCCTTAACTTGCTAGTTTAGCTTTTGGACAGCCTTTCGTTAGGTAAAGAAGCCAATAGACCAAGTTAAGTTCAAAATTGCATGAAACGTGAAAAACTTGTCTATGCATAGAATTCAGCATTCCTAAGGCATCCAATTGGACAATTATACTCTATTTAGTGTTCTTAGAAGCCTTAACTTGCTAGTTGAGCTTTTGCGCAACGTTTCGTTAGGTAAAGAAGCCAATTGACCAAGTTAAGTTCAAAATTACATGAAACGTGAAAAACTTGTCTATGCATAGAATTGAGCATTCCTAAGGCATCAAATTGGACAATTATAATCTATTTAGTGTTCTTAGAAGCCTTAACTTGCTAGTTGAGCTTTTGGGCAACGTTTCGTTAGGTAAAGAAGCCAATTGACCAAGCTAAGTTCAAAATTACATGAAACGTGAAAAACTTGTCTATGCATAGAATTGAGCATTCCTAAGACATCAAATTGGACAGTTATTACTCTATTTAGTGTTCTTAGAAGCCTTAACTTGATAGTTTAGCTTTTGGACAACGTTTCGTTAGGTAAAGAAGCCAATTAGACCAAGTTCAGTTCAAAATTACATGAAACGTGAAAAACTTGTCTATGCATAGAATTGAGCATTCCTAAGGCATCAAATTGGACCGTTATACTCTATTTAGTGTTCTTAGAAGTCTTAACTTGCTCGTTTAGCTTTTGAACAACGTTTCGTTAGGTAAAGAAGCCAATAGACCAAGTTAAGTTCAAAATTGCACGAAACGTGAAAAACTTGTCTATGCATAGAATTGAGCACTCCTAAGGCATCAAATTGGACCAGTTATACTCTATTTAGTGTTCTTAGAAGTCTTAACTTGCTAGTTTAGATTTTGGACAACGTTTCGTTAGGTAAAGAAGCCAATAGACCAAGTTAAGTTCAAAATTGCACGAAACGTGAAAAACTTGTCTATGCATAGAATTGAGCAATTCCTAAGGCATCAAATTGGACAATTATAATCTATTTAGTGTTCTTAGAAGCCTTAACTTGCTAGTTTAGCTTTTGGACAACGTTTCGTTAGGTAAAGAAGCCAATAGACCAAGTTAAGTTCAAAATTGCATGAAACGTGAAAATCTTGTCCTATGCATAGAATTGAGCATTCCTAAGGCATCAAATTGGACAGTTATTACTCTATTTAGTGTTCTTAGAAGCCTTAACTTGCTAGTTTAGCTTTTGGACAACGTTTCGTTAGGTAAAGAAGCCAATTAGACCAAGTTTAAGTTCAAAATTACATGAAACGTGAAAAACTTGTCTATGCATAGAATTGAGCATTCCTAAGGCATCAAATTGGACCGTTATACTCTATTTAGTGTTCTTAGAAGTCTTAACTTGCTCGTTTAGCTTTTGGACAACGTTTCGTTAGGTAAAGAAGCCAATAGACCAAGTTAAGTTCAAAATTGCACGAAACGTGAAAAACTTGTCTATGCATAGAATTGAGCACTTCCTAAGGCATCAAATTGGACCAGTTATACTCTATTTAGTGTTCTTAGAAGTCCTTAACTTGCTAGTTTAGCTTTTGGACAACGTTTCGTTAGGTAAAGAAGCCAATAGACCAAGTTAAGTTCAAAATTGCACTGACACGTGAAAAACTTGTCTATGCATAGAATTGAGCATTCCTAAGGCATCAAATTGGACAATTATAATCTATTTAGTGTTCTTAGAAGCCTTAACTTGCTAGTTTAGCTTTTGGACAACGTTTCGTTAGGTAAAGAAGCCAATAGACCAAGTTAAGTTCCAAATTGCATGAAACGTGAAAAATCTTGTCCTATGCATAGAATTGAGCAATCCTAAGGCATCAAATTGGACAATTATAATCTATTTAGTGTTCTTAGAAGCCTTAACTTGCTAGTTGAGCTTTTGGGCAACGTTTCGTTAGGTAAAGAAGCCAATTGACCAAGCTAAGTTCAAAATTACATGAAACGTGAAAAACTTGTCTATGCATAGAATTGAGCATTCCTAAGACATCAAATTGGACAATTATTATCTATTTAGTGTTTTTAGAAGCCTTAACTTGATAGTTTAGCTTTTGGGCAACGTTTCGTTAGGTAAAAAAGCCAATTGACCAAGTTTCGTTCAAAATTACATGAAACGTGAAAAACTTGTCTATGCATAGAATTAAGCATTCCTAAGGCATCAAATTGGACCGTTATACTCTATTTAGTGTTCTTAGAAGTCTTAACTTGCTCGTTTAGCTTTTGAACAACGTTTCGTTAGGTAAAGAAGCCAATAGACCAAGTTAAGTTCAAAATTGCACGAAACGTGAAAAACTTGTCGATGCATAGAATTGAGCATTCCTAAGGCATCAAATTGGACAATTATAATCTATTTAGTGTTCTTAGAAGCCTTAAATTGCTAGTTTAGCTTTTGGACAACGTTTCGTTAGGTAAAGAAGCCAATAGACCAAGTTAAGTTCCAAATTGCATGAAACGTGAAAATCTTGTCCATGCATAGAATTGAGCAATCCTAAGGCATCAAATTGGACAATTATTATCTATTTAGTGTTCTTAGAAGCCTTAACTTGCTAGTTTAGCTTTTGGACAACGTTTCGTTAGGTAAAGAAGCCAATTAGACCAAGTTTAAGTTCAAAATTACATGAAACGTGAAAAACTTGTCTATGCATAGAATTGAGCATTCCTAAGGCATCAAATTGGACCGTTATACTCTATTTAGTGTTCTTAGAAGTCTTAACTTGCTAGTTTAGCTTTTGGACAACGTTTCGTTAGGTAAAGAAGCCAATAGACCAAGTTAAGTTCAAAATTGCACGAAACGTGAAAAACTTGTCTATGCATAGAATTGAGCACTTCCTAAGGCATCAAATTGGACCATTATACTCTATTTAGTGTTCTTAGAAGTCCTTAACTTGCTAGTTTAGCTTTTGGACAACGTTTCGTTAGGTAAAGAAGCCAATAGACCAAGTTAAGTTCAAAATTGCACTGAAACGTGAAAAATCTTGTCTATGCATAGAATTGAGCATTCCTAAGGCATCAAATTGGACAATTATAATCTATTTAGTGTTCTTAGAAGCCTTAACTTGCTAGTTTAGCTTTTGGACAACGTTTCGTTAGGTAAAGAAGCCAATAGACCAAGTTAAGTTCCAAATTGCGTGAAACGTGAAAATCTTGTCCATGCATAGAATTGAGCAATCCTAAGGCATCAAATTGGACAATTATTATCTATTTAGTGTTCTTAGAATCCTTAACTTGCTAGTTTAGCTTTTGGGCAACGTTTCGTTAGGTAAAAAAGCCAATTGACCAAGTTTAGTTCAAAATTACATGAAACGTGAAAAACTTGTCTATGCATAGAATTGAGCATTCCTAAGGCATAAAATTGGACCGTTATACTCTATTTAGTGTTCTTAGAAGTCTTAACTTGCTCGTTTAGCTTTTGAACAACGTTTCGTTAGGTAAAGAAGCCAATAGACCAAGTTAAGTTCAAAATTGCACGAAACGTGAAAAACTTGTCTATGCATAGAATTGAGCACTCCTAAGGCATCAAATTGGACCGTTATATCTATTTAGTGTTCTTAGAAGCCTTAACTTGCTAGTTTAGCTTTTGGGACAACGTTTCGTTAGGTAAAGAAGCCAATAGACCAAGTTAAGTTCAAAATTACATGAAACGTGAAAAACTTGTCTATGCATAGAATTGAGCATTCCTAAGGCATCAAATTGGACAACTATACTCTATTTAGTGTTCTTAGAAGCCTTAACTTGCTAGTTGAGCTTTTGCGCAACGTTTCGTTAGGTAAAGAAGCCAATTGACCAAGTTAAGTTCAAAATTACATGAAACGTGAAAAACTTGTCTATGCATAGAATTGAGCATTCCTAAGGCATCAAATTGGACCAGTTATACTCTATTTAGTGTTCTTAGAAGCCTTAACTTGCTAGTTTAGCTTTTGGACAACGTTTCGTTAGGGTAAAGAAGCCAATAGACCAAGTTAAGTTCAAAATTGCATGAAACGTGAAAAACTTGTCTATGCATAGAATTGAGCATTCCTAAGGCATCAAATTGGACAATTATTACTCTATTTAGTGTTCTTAGAAGCCTTAACTTGCTAGTTTAGCTTTTGGACAACGTTTCGTTAGGTAAAGAAGCCAATAGACCAAGTTAAGTTCAAAATTGCATGAAACGTGAAAAACTTGTCTATGCATAGAATTGAGCATTCCTAAGGCATCAAATTGGACAATTATTACTCTATTTAGTGTTCTTAGAAGTCCTTAACTTGCTAGTTTAGCTTTTGGACAACGTTTCGTTAGGTAAAGAAGCCAATAGACCAAGTTAAGTTCAAAATTACATGAAACGTGAAAAACTTGTCTATGCATAGAATTGAGCATTCCTAAGGCATCAAATTGGACCAGTTATACTCTATTTAGTGTTCTTAGAAGTCCTTAACTTGCTAGTTTAGCTTTTGGACAACGTTTCGTTGGGTAAAGAAGCCAATAGACCAAGTTAAGTTCAAAATTGCATGAAACGTGAACAACTTGTCTATGCATAGAATTGAGAATTCCTAAGGCATCAAATTGGACAATTATTATCTATTTAGTGTTCTTAGAAGCCTTAACTTGCTAGTTTAGCTTTTGGACAACGTTTCGTTAGGTAAAGAAGCCAATAGACCAAGTTAAGTTCAAAATTACATGAAACGTGAAAAACTTGTCTATGCATAGAATTGAGCATTCCTAAGGCATCAAATTGGACAATTATAATCTATTTAGTGTTCTTAGAAGCCTTAACTTGCTAGTTGAGCTTTTGGCAACGTTTCGTTAGGTAAAGAAGCCAATAGACCAAGTTAAGTTCAAAATTGCACTGAAACGTGAAAAACTTGTCTATGCATAGAATTGAGCATTCCTAAGGCATCAAATTGGACAATTATAATCTATTTAGTGTTCTTAGAAGCCTTAACTTGCTAGTTTAGCTTTTGGGCAACGTTTCGTTAGGTAAAGAAGCCAATAGACCAAGTTAAGTTCAAAATTACATGAAACGTGAAAAACTTGTCTATGCATAGAATTGAGCATTCCTAAGGCATCAAATTGGACAGTTATTACTCTATTTAGTGTTCTTAGAAGTCCTTAACTTGCTAGTTTAGCTTTTGGACAACGTTTCGTTAGGTAAAGAAGCCAATTAGACCAAGTTAAGTTCAAAATTACATGAAACGTGAAAAACTTGTCTATGCATAGAATTGAGCATTCCTAAGGCATCAAATTGGACCGTTATACTCTATTTAGTGTTCTTAGAAGTCTTAACTTGCTAGTTTAGCTTTTGGACAACGTTTCGTTAGGTAAAGAAGCCAATAGACCAAGTTAAGTTCAAAATTGCACGAAACGTGAAAAACTTGTCTATGCATAGAATTGAGCACTTCCTAAGGCATCAAATTGGACAATTATACTCTATTTAGTGTTCTTAGAAGCCTTAACTTGCTAGTTTAGCTTTTGGACAACGTTTCGTTAGGTAAAGAAGCCAATAGACCAAGTTAAGTTCAAAATTGCATGAAACGTGAAAAATCTTGTCTATGCATAGAATTGAGCAATTCCTAAGGCATCAAATTGGACAATTATTATCTATTTAGTGTTCTTAGAAGCCTTAACTTGCTAAGTTTAGCTTTTGGGCAACGTTTCGTTAGGTAAAAAGCCAATTGACCAAGTTAGTTCAAAATTACATGAAACGTGAAAAACTTGTCTATGCATAGAATTGAGCATTCCTAAGGCATCAAATTGGACCGTTATACTCTATTTAGTGTTCTTAGAAGTCTTAACTTGCTCGTTTAGCTTTTGAACAACGTTTCGTTAGGTAAAGAAGCCAATAGACCAAGTTAAGTTCAAAATTGCACGAAACGTGAAAAACTTGTCTATGCATAGAATTGAGCACTCCTAAGGCATCAAATTGGACAATTATTACTCTATTTAGTGTTCTTAGAAGCCTTAACTTGCTAGTTTAGCTTTTGGGCAACGTTTCGTTAGGTAAAGAAGCCAATTAGACCAAGTTAAGTTCAAAATTACATGAAACGTGAAAAACTTGTCTATGCATAGAATTGAGCATTCCTAAGGCATCAAATTGGACAATTATACTCTATTTAGTGTTCTTAGAAGCCTTAACTTGCTAGTTGAGCTTTTGCGCAACGTTTCGTTAGGTAAAGAAGCCAATTGACCAAGTTAAGTTCAAAATTACATGAAACGTGAAAAACTTGTCTATGCATAGAATTGAGCATTCCTAAGGGCATCAAATTGGACCGTTATACTCTATTTAGTGTTCTTAGAAGCCTTAACTTGCTAGTTTAGCTTTTGGACAACGTTTCGTTGGGTAAAGAAGCCAATAGACCAAGTTAAGTTCAAAATTGCATGAAACGTGAACAACTTGTCTATGCATAGAATTGAGAATTCCTAAGGCATCAAATTGGACAATTATTATCTATTTAGTGTTCTTAGAAGCCTTAACTTGCTAGTTGAGCTTTTGCGTAACGTTTCGTTAGGTAAAGAAGCCAATTGACCAAGTTAAGTTCAAAATTACATGAAACGTGAAAAACTTGTCTATGCATAGAATTGAGCATTCCTAAGGCATCAAATTGGACAATTATAATCTATTTAGTGTTCTTAGAAGCCTTAACTTGCTAGTTGAGCTTTTGGGCAACGTTTCGTTAGGTAAAGAAGCCAATAGACCAAGTTAAGTTCAAAATTGCACGAAACGTGAAAAACTTGTCTATGCATAGAATTGAGCATTCCTAAGGCATCAAATTGGACAATTATTATCTATTTAGTGTTCTTAGAAGCCTTAACTTGATAGTTTAGCTTTTGGGCAATGTTTCGTTAGGTAAAAAAGCCAATTGACCAAGTTTCGTTCAAAATTACATGAAACGTGAAAAACTTGTCTATGCATAGAATTGAGCATTCCTAAGGCATCAAATTGGACCGTTATACTCTATTTAGTGTTCTTAGAAGTCTTAACTTGCTCGTTTAGCTTTTGAACAACGTTTCGTTAGGTAAAGAAGCCAATAGACCAAGTTAAGTTCAAAATTGCACGAAACGTGAAAAACTTGTCTATGCATAGAATTGAGCACTCCTAAGGCATCAAATTGGACCGTTATACTCTATTTAGTGTTCTTAGAAGTTTTAACTTGCTAGTTTAGATTTTGGACAACGTTTCGTTAGGTAAAGAAGCCAATAGACCAAGTTAAGTTCAAAATTGCACGAAACGTGAAAAACTTGTCTATGCATAGAATTGAGCATTCCTAAGGCATCAAATTGGACAATTATAATCTATTTAGTGTTCTTAGAAGCCTTAACTTGCTAGTTTAGCTTTTGGACAACGTTTCGTTAGGTAAAGAAGCCAATAGACCAAGTTAAGTTCCAAATTGCATGAAACGTGAAAATCTTGTCCATGCATAGAATTGTGCAATCCTAAGGCATCAAATTGGACAATTATTATCTATTTAGTGTTCTTAGAAGCCTTAACTTGCAAGTTTAGCTTTTGGGCAACGTTTCGTTAGGTAAAAAAGCCAATTGACCAAGTTTAGTTCAAAATTACATGAAACGTGAAAAACTTGTCTATGCATAGAATTGAGCATTCCTAAGGCATCAAATTGGACCGTTATACTCTATTTAGTGTTCTTAGAAGTCTTAACTTGCTCGTTTAGCTTTTGAACAACGTTTCGTTAGGTAAAGAAGCCAATAGACCAAGTTAAGTTCAAAATTGCACGAAACGTGAAAAAATTGTCTATGCATAGAATTGAGCACTCCTAAGGCATCAAATTGGACAATTATTATCTATTTAGTGTTCTTAGAAGCCTTAACTTGATAGTTTAGCTTTTGGGCAACGTTTCGTTAGGTAAAAAAGCCAATTGACCAAGTTTCGTTCAAAATTACATGAAACGTGAAAAACTTGTCTATGCATAGAATTGAGCATTCCTAAGGCATCAAATTGGACAATTATACTCTATTTAGTGTTCTTAGAAGCCTTAACTTGCTAGTTGAGCTTTTGCGCAACGTTTCGTTAGGTAAAGAAGCCAATTGACCAAGTTAAGTTCAAAATTACATGAAACGTGAAAAACTTGTCTATGCATAGAATTGAGCATTCCTAGGGCATCAAATTGGACCGTTATACTCTATTTAGTGTTCTTAGAAGCCTTAACTTGCTAGTTTAGCTTTTGGACAACGTTTCGTTGGGTAAAGAAGCCAATAGACCAAGTTAAGTTCAAAATTGCATGAAACGTGAACAACTTGTCTATGCATAGAATTGAGAATTCCTAAGGCATCAAATTGGACAATTATTATCTATTTAGTGTTCTTAGAAGCCTTAACTTGCTAGTTGAGCTTTTGCGTAACGTTTCGTTAGGTAAAGAAGCCAATTGACCAAGTTAAGTTCAAAATTACATGAAACGTGAAAAACTTGTCTATGCATAGAATTGAGCATTCCTAAGGCATCAAATTGGACAATTATACTCTATTTAGTGTTCTTAGAAGCCTTAACTTGCTAGTTGAGCTTTTGCGCAACGTTTCGTTAGGTAAAGAAGCCAATTGACCAAGTTAAGTTCAAAATTACATGAAACGTGAAAAACTTGTCTATGCATAGAATTGAGCATTCCTAGGGCATCAAATTGGACCGTTATACTCTATTTAGTGTTCTTAGAAGCCTTAACTTGCTAGTTTAGCTTTTGGACATCGTTTCGTTGGTTAAAGAAGCCAATAGACCAAGTTAAGTTCAAAATTGCATGAAACGTGAACAACTTGTCTATGCATAGAATTGAGAATTCCTAAGGCATCAAATTGGACAATTATTATCTATTTAGTGTTCTTAGAAGCCTTAACTTGCTAGTTGAGCTTTTGCGTAACGTTTCGTTAGGTAAAGAAGCCAATTGACCAAGTTAAGTTCAAAATTACATGAAACGTGAAAAACTTGTCTATGCATAGAATTGAGCATTCCTAAGGCATCAAATTGGACAATTATAATCTATTTAGTGTTCTTAGAAGCCTTAACTTGCTAGTTGAGCTTTTGGGCAACGTTTCGTTAGGTAAAGAAGCCAATAGACCAAGTTAAGTTCAAAATTGCACGAAACGTGAAAAACTTGTCTATGCATAGAATTGAGCATTCCTAAGGCATCAAATTGGACAATTATTATCTATTTAGTGTTCTTAGAAGCCTTAACTTGATAGTTTAGCTTTTGGGCAATGTTTCGTTAGGTAAAAAAGCCAATTGACCAAGTTTCGTTCAAAATTACATGAAACGTGAAAAACTTGTCTATGCATAGAATTGAGCATTCCTAAGGCATCAAATTGGACCGTTATACTCTATTTAGTGTTCTTAGAAGTCTTAACTTGCTCGTTTAGCTTTTGAACAACGTTTCGTTAGGTAAAGAAGCCAATAGACCAAGTTAAGTTCAAAATTGCACGAAACGTGAAAAACTTGTCTATGCATAGAATTGAGCACTCCTAAGGCATCAAATTGGACCGTTATACTCTATTTAGTGTTCTTAGAAGTTTTAACTTGCTAGTTTAGATTTTGGACAACGTTTCGTTAGGTAAAGAAGCCAATAGACCAAGTTAAGTTCAAAATTGCACGAAACGTGAAAAACTTGTCTATGCATAGAATTGAGCATTCCTAAGGCATCAAATTGGACAATTATAATCTATTTAGTGTTCTTAGAAGCCTTAACTTGCTAGTTTAGCTTTTGGACAACGTTTCGTTAGGTAAAGAAGCCAATAGACCAAGTTAAGTTCCAAATTGCATGAAACGTGAAAATCTTGTCCATGCATAGAATTGAGCAATCCTAAGGCATCAAATTGGACAATTATTATCTATTTAGTGTTCTTAGAAGCCTTAACTTGCAAGTTTAGCTTTTGGGCAACGTTTCGTTAGGTAAAAAAGCCAATTGACCAAGTTTAGTTCAAAATTACATGAAACGTGAAAAACTTGTCTATGCATAGAATTGAGCATTCCTAAGGCATCAAATTGGACCGTTATACTCTATTTAGTGTTCTTAGAAGTCTTAACTTGCTCGTTTAGCTTTTGAACAACGTTTCGTTAGGTAAAGAAGCCAATAGACCAAGTTAAGTTCAAAATTGCACGAAACGTGAAAAAATTGTCTATGCATAGAATTGAGCACTCCTAAGGCATCAAATTGGACAATTATTATCTATTTAGTGTTCTTAGAAGCCTTAACTTGATAGTTTAGCTTTTGGGCAACGTTTCGTTAGGTAAAAAAGCCAATTGACCAAGTTTCGTTCAAAATTACATGAAACGTGAAAAACTTGTCTATGCATAGAATTGAGCATTCCTAAGGCATCAAATTGGACAATTATACTCTATTTAGTGTTCTTAGAAGCCTTAACTTGCTAGTTGAGCTTTTGCGCAACGTTTCGTTAGGTAAAGAAGCCAATTGACCAAGTTAAGTTCAAAATTACATGAAACGTGAAAAACTTGTCTATGCATAGAATTGAGCATTCCTAGGGCATCAAATTGGACCGTTATACTCTATTTAGTGTTCTTAGAAGCCTTAACTTGCTAGTTTAGCTTTTGGACAACGTTTCGTTGGGTAAAGAAGCCAATAGACCAAGTTAAGTTCAAAATTGCATGAAACGTGAACAACTTGTCTATGCATAGAATTGAGAATTCCTAAGGCATCAAATTGGACAATTATTATCTATTTAGTGTTCTTAGAAGCCTTAACTTGCTAGTTGAGCTTTTGCGTAACGTTTCGTTAGGTAAAGAAGCCAATTGACCAAGTTAAGTTCAAAATTACATGAAACGTGAAAAACTTGTCTATGCATAGAATTGAGCATTCCTAAGGCATCAAATTGGACAATTATAATCTATTTAGTGTTCTTAGAAGCCTTAACTTGCTAGTTGAGCTTTTGGGCAACGTTTCGTTAGGTAAAGAAGCCAATAGACCAAGTTAAGTTCAAAATTGCACGAAACGTGAAAAACTTGTCTATGCATAGAATTGAGCATTCCTAAGGCATCAAATTGGACAATTATTATCTATTTAGTGTTCTTAGAAGCCTTAACTTGATAGTTTAGCTTTTGGGCAACGTTTCGTTAGGTAAAAAAGCCAATTGACCAAGTTTCGTTCAAAATTACATGAAACGTGAAAAACTTGTCTATGCATAGAATTGAGCATTCCTAAGGCATCAAATTGGACCGTTATACTCTATTTAGTGTTCTTAGAAGTCTTAACTTGCTCGTTTAGCTTTTGAACAACGTTTCGTTAGGTAAAGAAGCCAATAGACCAAGTTAAGTTCAAAATTGCACGAAACGTGAAAAACTTGTCTATGCATAGAATTGAGCACTCCTAAGGCATCAAATTGGACCGTTATACTCTATTTAGTGTTCTTAGAAGTCTTAACTTGCTAGTTTAGATTTTGGACAACGTTTCGTTAGGTAAAGAAGCCAATACACCAAGTTAAGTTCAAAATTGCACGAAACGTGAAAAACTTGTCTATGCATAGAATTGAGCATTCCTAAGGCATCAAATTGGACAATTATAATCTATTTAGTGTTCTTAGAAGCCTTAACTTGCTAGTTTAGCTTTTGGACAACGTTTCGTTAGGTAAAGAAGCCAATAGACCAAGTTAAGTTCCAAATTGCATGAAACGTGAAAATCTTGTCCATGCATAGAATTGAGCAATCCTAAGGCATCAAATTGGACAATTATTATCTATTTATTGTTCTTAGAAGCCTTAACTTGCAAGTTTAGCTTTTGGGCAACGTTTCGTTAGGTAAAAAAGCCAATTGACCAAGTTTAGTTCAAAATTACATGAAACGTGAAAAACTTGTCTATGCATAGAATTGAGCATTCCTAAGGCATCAAATTGGACCGTTATACTCTATTTAGTGTTCTTAGAAGTCTTAACTTGCTCGTTTAGCTTTTGAACAACGTTTCGTTAGGTAAAGAAGCCAATAGACCAAGTTAAGTTCAAAATTGCACGAAACGTGAAAAACTTGTCTATGCATAGAATTGAGCACTCCTAAGGCATCAAATTGGACAATTATTATCTATTTAGTGTTCTTAGAAGCCTTAACTTGATAGTTTAGCTTTTGGGCAACGTTTCGTTAGGTAAAAAAGCCAATTGACCAAGTTTCGTTCAAAATTACATGAAACGTGAAAAACTTGTCTATGCATAGAATTGAGCATTCCTAAGGCATCAAATTGGACAATTATACTCTATTTAGTGTTCTTAGAAGCCTTAACTTGCTAGTTGAGCTTTTGCGCAACGTTTCGTTAGGTAAAGAAGCCAATTGACCAAGTTAAGTTCAAAATTACATGAAACGTGAAAAACTTGTCTATGCATAGAATTGAGCATTCCTAAGGCATCAAATTGGACAATTATACTCTATTTAGTGTTCTTAGAAGCCTTAACTTGCTAGTTGAGCTTTTGCGCAACGTTTCGTTAGGTAAAGAAGCCAATTGACCAAGTTAAGTTCAAAATTACATGAAACGTGAAAAACTTGTCTATGCATAGAATTGAGCATTCCTAGGGCATCAAATTGGACCGTTATACTCTATTTAGTGTTCTTAGAAGCCTTAACTTGCTAGTTTAGCTTTTGGACAACGTTTCGTTGGGTAAAGAAGTCAATAGACCAAGTTAAGTTCAAAATTGCATGAAACGTGAACAACTTGTCTATGCATAGAATTGAGAATTCCTAAGGCATCAAATTGGACAATTATTATCTATTTAGTGTTCTTAGAAGCCTTAACTTGCTAGTTTAGCTTTTGGGCAACGTTTCGTTAGGTTAAAAAGCCAATTGACCAAGTTAAGTTCAAAATTACATCAAACGTGAAAAACTTGTCTACGCATAGAATTGAGCATTCCTAAGGCATCAAATTGGACCGTTATACTCTATTTAGTGTTCTTAGAAGTCTTAACTTGCTAGTTTAGCTTTTGGACAACGTTTCGTTGGGTAAAGAAGCCAATAGACCAAGTTAAGTTCAAAATTGCATGAAACGTGAACAACTTGTCTATGCATAGAATTGAGAATTCCTAAGGCATCAAATTGGACAATTATTATCTATTTAGTGTTCTTAGAAGCCTTAACTTGCTAGTTGAGCTTTTGCACAACGTTTCGTTAGGTAAAGAAGCCAATTGACCAAGTTAAGTTCAAAATTACATGAAATGTGAAAAACTTGTCTATGCATAGAATTGAGCATTCCTAAGGCATCAAATTGGACAATTATAATCTATTTAGTGTTCTTGGAAGCCTTAACTTGCTAGTTGAGCTTTTGGGCAACGTTTCGTTAGGTAAAGAAGCCAATAGACCAAGTTAAGTTCAAAATTGCACGAAACGTGAAAAACTTGTCTATGCATAGAATTGAGCATTCCTAAGGCATCAAATTGGACAATTATTATCTATTTAGTGTTCTTAGAAGCCTTAACTTGATAGTTTAGCTTTTGGGCAACGTTTCGTTAGGTAAAAAAGCAAATTGACCAAGTTTAGTTCAAAATTACATGAAACGTGAAAAACTTGTCTATGTATAGAATTGAGCATTCCTAAGGCATCAAATTGGACCGTTATACTCTATTTAGTGTTCTTAGAAGTCTTAACTTGCTCGTTTAGCTTTTGAACAACGTTTCGTTAGGTAAAGAAGCCAATAGACCAAGTTAAGTTCAAAATTGCACGAAACGTGAAAAACTTGTCTATGCATAGAATTGAGCACTCCTAAGGCATCAAATTGGACCGTTATACTCTATTTAGTGTTCTTAGAAGTCTTAACTTGCTAGTTTAGATTTTGGACAACGTTTCGTTAGGTAAAGAAGCCAATAGACCAAGTTAAGTTCAAAATTGCACGAAACGTGAAAAACTTGTCTATGCATAGAATTGAGCATTCCTAAGGCATCAAATTGGACAATTATAATCTATTTAGTGTTCTTAGAAGCCTTAACTTGCTAGTTTAGCTTTTGGATAACGTTTCGTTAGGTAAAGAAGCCAATAGACCAAGTTAAGTTCCAAATTGCATGAAACGTGAAAATCTTGTCCATGCATAGAATTGAGCAATCCTAAGGCATCAAATTGGACAATTATTATCTATTTAGTGTTCTTAGAAGCCTTAACTTGCAAGTTTAGCTTTTGGGCAACGTTTCGTTAGGTAAAAAAGCCAATTGACCAAGTTTAGTTCAAAATTACATGAAACGTGAAAAACTTGTCTATGCATAGAATTGAGCATTCCTAAGGCATCAAATTGGACCGTTATACTCTATTTAGTGTTCTTAGAAGTCTTAACTTGCTCGTTTAGCTTTTGAACAACGTTTCGTTAGGTAAAGAAGCCAATAGACCAAGTTAAGTTCAAAATTGCACGAAACGTGAAAAACTTGTCTATGCATAGAATTGAGCACTCCTAAGGCATCAAATTGGACCGTTATACTCTATTTAGTGTTCTTAGAAGTCTTTTGGACAATGTTTCGTTAGGTAAAGAAGCCAATAGACCAAGTTAAGTTCAAAATTGCACGAAACGTGAAAAACTTGTCTATGCATAGAATTGAGCATTCCTAAGGCATCAAATTGGACAATTATAATCTATTTAGTGTTCTTAGAAGCCTTAACTTGGTAGTTTAGCTTTTGGACAACGTTTCGTTAGGTAAAGAAGCCAATAGACCAAGTTAAGTTCCGAATTGCATGAAACGTGAAAATCTTGTCCATGCATAGAATTGAGCAATCCTAAGGCATCAAATTGGACAATTATTATCTATTTAGTGTTCTTAGAAGCCTTAACTTGCTAGTTTAGCTTTTGGGCAACGTTTCGTTAGGTAAAAAAGCCAATTGACCAAGTTTAGTTCAAAATTACATGAAACGTGAAAAACTTGTCTATGCATAGAATTGAGCATTCCTAAGGCATCAAATTGGACCTTTATACTCTATTTAGTGTTCTTAGAAGTCTTAACTTGCTCGTTTAGCTTTTGAACAACGTTTCGTTAGGTAAAGAAGCCAATAGACCAAGTTAAGTTCAAAATTGCACGAAACGTGAAAAACTTGTCTATGCATAGAATTGAGCACTCCTAAGGCATCAAATTGGACCGTTATACTCTATTTAGTGTTCTTAGAAGTCTTAACTTGCTAGTTTAGATTTTGGACAACGTTTCTGTTGAATATATGTTTGAGTGATTACAACGGCATGTTTTGATTGAACTTTGATCTATTGATTGTATTGAGAAACCTAGGTGCATATAGCTACTTGATTAGTTTAGGAATTCAAGACTTATATTAAACTAGTTCAATTGTGCTTATTTGATGATTTGATTATTGAACTAACGTGGACTAATTGCAAGAAATCCTAAAAGGGTTTACATAGCATGTCTTGAGTATGATTTGTGTGTAGGGTGACCAAAACGTAAATTGGTCCTAATGTCATCCTTGACCAACATTAGTGAAGGCTTAATCAGTGTCAAACATGATTAAGAAAGTCAATTTCTTGGTCAACATAAGTCAAGTTTTGCCAAAGATGTCTTGGAGCTTAATTGGGATCAATTGAAGTAAAATTAACTTTCTAGTCAAAGTCAGAATCGACGGACGTGACGTGACAGCTGACATGGCATTGTTGACATGGCATTGATGACATGGCAAAGAAGACAAGTTAACCATAGTTACATCTTAACTAGAAGACTTGGAGCCAAAAGAGAAGAGAAGGAAAAGTTAATTTGAAAGAAGGAGACAAGAGGTACAACAAGTCTTATGACAAGTTTTTCTCTTCACATGTGTGGGAAGCTTTATTTCAAAACCATTTCTCTTTCCCACCAAGACACTCCACATCCAATGGATCATATTCTCTCTACATCAAAATCACATTTTAATCCAATGGCCAAAGATTCAAGCTTTATTCTTATCTCTCCTACTTTACATCCTATGGCCAAAATTGAATCTTCACTTGATCCAAAGGCCATGATTTACTCCACCTAAGAGACAAACTTTTCTCAAGTCAATGGTTGTATCTTTCAAGATGCCTCTAAAGTCTATATCCATTCAAAAGCCATGATTTACTCCACCTAAAAGACAAACTTTTCTCAAGTCAATTGTTGTATCTTTCAAGGTGGCCTCCAAAGTCTATATCCATCCAAAAGCCATTATTTCTTCCTACCAAAAAAGACTTGTTGTAATCATTTTCACACTTCTCTAAGCCTTCTAACGTCTATAATGATCCAAGGGTCCATATCTTTCATATCAATCCAATGGCCCTCATTTCATGAGCTTACACTCCACAATTTTCTATATAAACTAAGTCTTTGTCTATGGTGCATATACTTGGCCGAAAATTACACTCTCTCTCTCTAGTGTTCTTCATCTTCTAAGCTTTCATTCTTTCACTCATTCATTCCTTGATTACATACTTGATTTTGAAGAGAGATCATACACACTAGCCAAGTAAAGCTTTATTGTTACTCTTGAGCCTTTCTTACTTGATTCTTATCATTTCCTCAAGAGCCATTTTCTTACTTGAACAATCTGATTTCCAGAACATAAATTGAGCCTAAACACTTCCATATCTAGCTACTAAAGAGCCAGCCTTTGAGCCTAAACTTATCTCATACCCGGTTATTCTTAGAGCCATTTTTGAGCTTGTATTTTGTTGATTAAGTTAGTGTGGTGAGCTACAAACCACACGGTGTGTAGAGTTTGGTGTGGTGAGCTATAAACCACACGGTGTGTAAAGTTTGGTGTTTGAGCTACAAAAACACTGGTTGTATGAGTTCCGCTTGACTCGGTTGAACAAGCTATAGTGGAGTGTTTGAAATTCCCAAGTGGGACTTGGGGAGTGGAGTAGGCTTGGGTTAAGCCGAACCACTATAAATCTCTTGCCTCTTTTACTTTCCAGCAATTTCAATTAGCATTGCATTCTCATATCATACATACTTGAAATTGATCATTTAGGTTGCTAGAGTCAAGCTTGTTCAATTAATTGTCAAATCTGATTTTGTGCCCTAATTACATTTGTTTTACAAGTGACATATACATACTTGATCATCTTGCTTGGTTCTTGATCTTAAAGTTATCTATCTTGCTTATATCAATTGTCCTTGACTTGCTTGAGCTTATTTGATTGCTTTGTGCTCAAATCTGCCATTAGGAGACCATACAATCATATTAGGATTTTATATGTGATTTGCTCGAATTGATTGTTCTACTTGATTTATATACATCTACACTAGTACTCAATTTGGTATTTAGCTTCCGCTTAGGGTGAAACAAGAAAAAGGTGACCTAGTCTAAAATTGACTAAGGACACAATTCACCCCCCCTCTTGTGGTGTCATCCGATCCAACAAGTGGTATCGGAGCTTGTGTTCCCTTGCATATAGAAGTAATTTTCTTGTGCATTATTAGTGATTTATATGATGGCATCTACTAGTGGTAGACATGATCATGTGTTAGAGGGTCAATCTAGTGGTAGACCTCCATTCTTTAATGGAGAAGACTATGACCATTGGAAAATGAGAATGAAACTTTATTTCATGTCTCTTGATATTGATTTGTGGTATGTCATAGAGGATGGACCTTATGAGCCTACCATCACCACCAAGATCGGTGATGTCGAAAAAGAGATTTCAAAACCTAGGGATAAATGGGATGATAATGATAAGAAAAAGATTTCTTTGAATGCTAAAGCTATGTCTATTTTATTTAATGCATTGAATTCAATTGAAGCTAAACATATTTCTACATGCATTTCGGCTCAAGATATGTGGACTAGGTTAGAGATGAAGCATGAGGGAACTAATCAAGTAAAGGAGTCTAAGATTAACATGCTCATGCATTCATATGAATTGTTCACTATGTTTCCACATGAGTCTATTACCGATATGGATATTAGACTAACCAAAATTCTGAATTCTCTTGAATCTTTAGGGAAGACATTCTCCAATCAAGAAAAGGTGCAAAAGTACTTGAGAAGTCTTCCGGAAGCATGGGATGCCAAAGTGACTGCCATCCAAGAAGCTAAAGATCTCAAAATTTTGAAGTTGGATGAGCTTGTAGGATCACTTCTGGTATATGAGACAAACTTGAAGGCAAGAGAAGCTCAAAAAGAGGACACCAAAAAGAAGAGCATTGCTTTTGCCTCCAAAGGTGATAGTGGAGATGATTTGAGTGATGAGGAAGTAGCCTTAATGACAAGGAGGTTCAAGAGATACTTGATAAACAAGAAGAAACAAGGTGGTAGACTTTTTGGCCACTCAAAGAGGGACAACTTCAAATCTGGTCGTGGGGATCAAAGCGACTCCAAAGGGAACCATGAGGAGCAAGATAAAGATTTGAGGTGCTTTGAGTGTGGCAAGAAGGGGCACATGAAGTATGAGTGTCCAAAGAAGAAAGATAAGAGCAAGGAGCAATCCAAGAGAGCCTTCAAAGCTACTTGGAGTGATTCGGACTCCGAAAGCTCTTCAAGTGAGGATGAGTTTGCTAGATTTTGCTTGATGGCCAAAGGAAACTCATCCGATCCGGATGAGGAGGTAAATTCTTTTGATAATGATGATGATGATGTGTCTATTGATGATTTGCTTTCCTTACTTAATGACATGAATGATAAGAATAGGAAAATGCATAAGGAAAAGAAACAATTGAAAAATGAGATTGATTGTTTAAATGCTAAGGTAGAAGAGCATGAAAAGACCATTGATGATCTCAATGCTAAATGTGATGAAAAGTGCGATATGCTTGCTGCCATGTGTGCTAATAACATGTCTAAGTGTGATCATGAACCTTTGATTGAAGATTTGCAATTTAAACTTAGTACCTTGCAAGAAGAGTATGATGATTTGAAATTGATTGCTATTGTGCCTAATGAGAACCAAGAGTCACACGATGACTCTATTGTTCAAAATGAATTAGACGCTTTGAAATTGAGATATGAGGATCTAGAGAAATCTTTCTCGAAGTTTAGTGTGGGATCTTCTAGACTTGATTCACTCTTATCATGCCTTAGACAATCTTTGGACAAATCGGGTTTAGGTTATGTTGGTGATGATGTAAAATTGAAGAAATGTGATATGCATGATATTTCTACATCTTTCGTATCACATGGATATTTGCATTCCTTGAATGACATGAAGGAGGATTGTTTTCCAAAGAAAATGATTTTTTCACCTCCTAACTACAATGCTTTGAATGATATACATGCTAGTACTTCGAAATCACATCATGAACATGTATCATTTGTCCAATCCGTGAGACATAGGCCTATTCTCATTAGGGGTGTGCCAAATCAGCCTTGGAAGAAGGATATCAATTCTGGTCCCAAGAGACCCGTAGGGTTTCCTAAGAAATTAGGGCAACCCATAAGGTATTCTAGGGCTCCTAGAGCTCCACAAGGCTCTATGTATGCTAGCACTTCATTTCATTCTTCAAATGATGCATATATGCATAACTTGAATGCCAAAGTTTTTCCAAAGTTTCAATATGTGTTTGGCAAGAAAGTTAAGCAAATGTGGGTTCCAAAGGGAACCAAGATTCTTGATGCTAACCTCCTAGGACCCAAAAGAAATTGGGTACCTAAAGCGAATTGAACTAATGTAGGTGTTCTTGAAAATCAAAAGTTCTAAGGCTTCCAAGTGGTACTTGGATAGTGGTTGCTCAAGACACATGACCGGGAACTCAAGTTCTTTTTCTTCTCTCAAGAAGTTCTCTAATGGTGGTCATGTGACTTTTGGTGACAACAAGAAGGGTAGGATCCTTGGTCAAGGATCCATAGGTGATGTATCCTCTTTCTCTATCTCTAATGTGCAATTAGTTGATGGATTATCTTTTAACCTTCTTAGTATTTCTCAATTGTGTGATGGTGGCTTGCGCATATGTTTTGATGATTCAAAGTGTGAGTTTTTAAATGCCATGAATGAATGTGTGCTTGTAGGAAAAAGAGATGGTAATGTGTATTCTATTAATTTGAAAGACTTGAATGATTGCAAACTTAAATGCTTGATTTCCAATATTAGTGATGTGAATATATGGCATAGAAGATTAGGACATATAGGAATTTCTACAATTGAAAAATTGGTTAGAAATAATCTTGTTAGAGGCATACCTTCTTTGAACTTTGACATGTATGATGCTTGTGAGCCATGCATTAGAGGAAAACACACTAGGGAGTCTTTCAAGTCTAAAAACCAGATTTCAACTACTAGGGTTTTAGAACTTTTGCATCTTGATTTGTTTGGTCCAAGTAGAGTTAAAAGTGTAGGTGGTAGATCCTATGCCTTTGTAATTGTTGATGATTATTCTAGATATACTTGGGTGATTTTCCTTGCACATAAACATGAGACCATTCATGAGTTTTCAAAACTAATCAAGAGGCTTCAAAATGAAAAGAACATAAGCATTAGCAAGATTAGGAGTGATCATGGAGGAGAATTTGATAATCATGCATTTATTGATCTATGTGATGAATATGGCATTAGACATGATTTCTCTTCACCTAGGACACCCCAACAAAATGGGGTGGTAGAAAGGAAAAATAGAACTTTACAAGAAATTGCTAGGACTATGCTTTGTGAACATGATTTGCCTAAGTTCTTGTGGGCCGAGGCCATTAATTGTGCATGCTATGTTACAAATAGGTTGTCTATTAGAAAGAAGATAAATAAGACACCTTATGAGATTTGGAATGATAGAAAACCTAAGGTTGACTACTTTAGAGTTTTTGGTTGCAAATGTTATGTACTAAACACTAAGGATGACTTAGATAAATTTGATGCAAAATCTACTCCTTGTGTATTTGTTGGCTATGCTTTAACTTCTAGAGCTTATAGAATTTACAATCCAAAGTCTAGGAGAATAGAAGAGTCCATTCATGTTAAATTTATTGAAACTCTTGCATTTGACCCTTTGCTTGAGAATGATGACATTGAGTTAGGTTTGGAGAAGTTGAGCTTAAAAGATGATAAAGATGACTCTCCTACACCTAAAGATGATGGACCAAGCAAAGAGGGAGGAAATGAGCACGAGGAGACACAAAATAGTGATGCACCCGTGGGCTTGGAAGAAAGTGAGGTTGCACCCGTGGCCTCCAATAGTGAAACTACAGCTCCTACATCATGGTTGCAAGTGAAGGACAAACATAAGCATCCCAAACAACTCATAATTGGCGATTTGCATCAAGGGGTAAGGACTCGTAGATCTCACTTAGCTCCTAATGATAATGATATGCATGCTAATGTGGTAGATAATGTGACTGTAAATTTAATGAATACTGCTTTAATTGTTGATGTGCATGGTTCTTATGCCTTAATTTCTCAAATAGAACCTAGAAACATTGATGATGCTTTGCTTGATGATAAATGGATTATTGCTATGCAAGATGAGTTGAATCAATTCACTAGGAATGAAGTTTGGCATTTAGTTCCAAGACCTAAAGACCAAACCATAATTGGAACTAAATGGGTGTTTAAGAACAAAATGAATGAAGATGGTGAAGTTATTAGAAACAAGGCTAGGTTGGTTGCACAAGGGTATAACCAAGAAGAAGGGATTGACTATGAAGAAACATTTGCCCCCGTAGCTAGGTTAGAAGCTATTAGGTTGCTTATGGCATTTGCATGTTTCAAAGGTTTTAAACTTTATCAAATGGATGTCAAAAGTGCATTTTTGAATGGTTTTATCAATGAGAATGTGTATGTAAAGCAACCACCCGGATTTGAAGATCCTAACTTTCCAAACTATGTTTATAAATTGACAAAAGCCTTGTATGGTTTGAAACAAGCACCTAGGGCATGGTATGATAGACTTTCCTCCTTCTTAATTCAAAATGGTTTTAAAAGAGGAAAAATTGATAGCACTTTGTTCTTGAAGGAAAAAGGTCATGATATGCTTATTGTTCAAATATATGTAGATGACATAATATTTGGTGCTACTAATGATGCTATGTGCAAAGAATTTGAGTTGTGCATGAAAAGTGAATTTGAGATGTCTATGATGGGTGAACTTACCTTCTTTTTAGGACTACAAGTTAAACAAACTAAGGGAGGTATACATATTAGTCAAACCAAATATATTCATGATATGCTTAAAAAGTTTGGTTTTGATTCTTTGAACCCTTCTCCTACTCCCATGAGTGTGACAACTAAACTTGAAAAAGATGAAGATGGACAACCTTATGATTCTAAAATGTATAGGTCCATGATTGGTTCACTTTTATATTTGACATCTAGTAGACCCGACATCATGTTTAGTGTATGCATGTGTGCTAGATTTCAAAGTCAACCTATGCATTCTCATTTCCTAGCGGTTAAGAGAATATTTAGGTACCTTAGGCATACATCAACTCTTGGCATATGGTATGATAAAAATTCTTTGTTTGATTTATATGCATATAGTGATGCTGATTTTGCTGGGTGTAAGATAAATAGAAAGAGTACTTCGGGTACATGTCAATTCCTAGGAAGTATGCTTATTTCTTGGTTCTCCAAGAAACAACCTTGTGTAGCCCTATCTACCACCGAAGCCGAATATATGGCTATAGGGAGTTGTTGTGCTCAACTCTTATGGATTAGACAACAACTAAATGATTTTGGACTTAAATTAAAAGATATTCCTATATATTGTGATAATACTAGTGCCATTAGCCTTTCTAAAAATCCGGTGCATCATTCTAAGGCTAAACATATTGAAATTAGGCATCATTTTATTAGAGACCATGTGACTCAAGGGACAATTAAATTAGATTATGTGGACACAATGAACCAACTTGCGGACATACTAACGAAACCTCTAAACCAAGAGAGATTTGAATTTTTAAGAGGTAATCTTGGCATGAGAATGAGTCCTTGATATGTGTATGAATTTTATGCATTGCTTATATTGAACACCTTTTGGATGCATTTACAAAATAAAGGGGGAGAAATATACTTTGAACTTTAAAGTTTGGTATGCATAGGTTAAGGGGGAGGAACTTGAATGTCATATTGTATAGACCTTGCCTATTGATACTTTACTTGTCTTGAATTGCAATTCCCTTGTGTTTATTGAAACATATGCTTATAGGAAGTTTATTTGTGTGAAGCATAATGTGAGGGGGAGAGTTTCTCATGTGAATTAAAGAAAATAGCTCAAAGTTACATAAGTTATTTTGTAATCATCAAAAGGGGGAGAATGTTGAATATATGTTTGAGTGATTACAACGGCATGTTTTGATTGAACTTTGATCTATTGATTGTATTGAGAAACCTAGGTGCATATAGCTACTTGATTAGTTTAGGAATTCAAGACTTATATTAAACTAGTTCAATTGTGCTTATTTGATGATTTGATTATTGAACTAACGTGGACTAATTGCAAGAAATCCTAAAAGGGTTTACATAGCATGTCTTGAGTATGATTTGTGTGTAGGGTGACCAAAACGTAAATTGGTCCTAATGTCATCCTTGACCAACATTAGTGAAGGCTTAATCAGTGTCAAACATGATTAAGAAAGTCAATTTCTTGGTCAACATAAGTCAAGTTTTGCCAAAGATGTCTTGGAGCTTAATTGGGATCAATTGAAGTAAAATTAACTTTCTAGTCAAAGTCAGAATCGACGGACGTGACGTGACAGCTGACATGGCATTGTTGACATGGCATTGATGACATGGCAAAGAAGACAAGTTAACCATAGTTACATCTTAACTAGAAGACTTGGAGCCAAAAGAGAAGAGAAGGAAAAGTTAATTTGAAAGAAGGAGACAAGAGGTACAACAAGTCTTATGACAAGTTTTTCTCTTCACATGTGTGGGAAGCTTTATTTCAAAACCATTTCTCTTTCCCACCAAGACACTCCACATCCAATGGATCATATTCTCTCTACATCAAAATCACATTTTAATCCAATGGCCAAAGATTCAAGCTTTATTCTTATCTCTCCTACTTTACATCCTATGGCCAAAATTGAATCTTCACTTGATCCAAAGGCCATGATTTACTCCACCTAAGAGACAAACTTTTCTCAAGTCAATGGTTGTATCTTTCAAGATGCCTCTAAAGTCTATATCCATTCAAAAGCCATGATTTACTCCACCTAAAAGACAAACTTTTCTCAAGTCAATTGTTGTATCTTTCAAGGTGGCCTCCAAAGTCTATATCCATCCAAAAGCCATTATTTCTTCCTACCAAAAAAGACTTGTTGTAATCATTTTCACACTTCTCTAAGCCTTCTAACGTCTATAATGATCCAAGGGTCCATATCTTTCATATCAATCCAATGGCCCTCATTTCATGAGCTTACACTCCACAATTTTCTATATAAACTAAGTCTTTGTCTATGGTGCATATACTTGGCCGAAAATTACACTCTCTCTCTCTAGTGTTCTTCATCTTCTAAGCTTTCATTCTTTCACTCATTCATTCCTTGATTACATACTTGATTTTGAAGAGAGATCATACACACTAGCCAAGTAAAGCTTTATTGTTACTCTTGAGCCTTTCTTACTTGATTCTTATCATTTCCTCAAGAGCCATTTTCTTACTTGAACAATCTGATTTCCAGAACATAAATTGAGCCTAAACACTTCCATATCTAGCTACTAAAGAGCCAGCCTTTGAGCCTAAACTTATCTCATACCCGGTTATTCTTAGAGCCATTTTTGAGCTTGTATTTTGTTGATTAAGTTAGTGTGGTGAGCTACAAACCACACGGTGTGTAGAGTTTGGTGTGGTGAGCTATAAACCACACGGTGTGTAAAGTTTGGTGTTTGAGCTACAAAAACACTGGTTGTATGAGTTCCGCTTGACTCGGTTGAACAAGCTATAGTGGAGTGTTTGAAATTCCCAAGTGGGACTTGGGGAGTGGAGTAGGCTTGGGTTAAGCCGAACCACTATAAATCTCTTGCCTCTTTTACTTTCCAGCAATTTCAATTAGCATTGCATTCTCATATCATACATACTTGAAATTGATCATTTAGGTTGCTAGAGTCAAGCTTGTTCAATTAATTGTCAAATCTGATTTTGTGCCCTAATTACATTTGTTTTACAAGTGACATATACATACTTGATCATCTTGCTTGGTTCTTGATCTTAAAGTTATCTATCTTGCTTATATCAATTGTCCTTGACTTGCTTGAGCTTATTTGATTGCTTTGTGCTCAAATCTGCCATTAGGAGACCATACAATCATATTAGGATTTTATATGTGATTTGCTCGAATTGATTGTTCTACTTGATTTATATACATCTACACTAGTACTCAATTTGGTATTTAGCTTCCGCTTAGGGTGAAACAAGAAAAAGGTGACCTAGTCTAAAATTGACTAAGGACACAATTCACCCCCCCTCTTGTGGTGTCATCCGATCCAACAAGTGGTATCGGAGCTTGTGTTCCCTTGCATATAGAAGTAATTTTCTTGTGCATTATTAGTGATTTATATGATGGCATCTACTAGTGGTAGACATGATCATGTGTTAGAGGGTCAATCTAGTGGTAGACCTCCATTCTTTAATGGAGAAGACTATGACCATTGGAAAATGAGAATGAAACTTTATTTCATGTCTCTTGATATTGATTTGTGGTATGTCATAGAGGATGGACCTTATGAGCCTACCATCACCACCAAGATCGGTGATGTCGAAAAAGAGATTTCAAAACCTAGGGATAAATGGGATGATAATGATAAGAAAAAGATTTCTTTGAATGCTAAAGCTATGTCTATTTTATTTAATGCATTGAATTCAATTGAAGCTAAACATATTTCTACATGCATTTCGGCTCAAGATATGTGGACTAGGTTAGAGATGAAGCATGAGGGAACTAATCAAGTAAAGGAGTCTAAGATTAACATGCTCATGCATTCATATGAATTGTTCACTATGTTTCCACATGAGTCTATTACCGATATGGATATTAGACTAACCAAAATTCTGAATTCTCTTGAATCTTTAGGGAAGACATTCTCCAATCAAGAAAAGGTGCAAAAGTACTTGAGA
Source organism: Tripterygium wilfordii (assembly GCF_013401445.1). Taxonomy (NCBI): domain Eukaryota; kingdom Viridiplantae; phylum Streptophyta; class Magnoliopsida; order Celastrales; family Celastraceae; genus Tripterygium; species Tripterygium wilfordii. Next base: position 8,172,849 of record NC_052253.1, read on the forward strand.
AGTCTTCCGGAAGCATGGGATGCCAAAGTGACTGCCATCCAAGAAGCTAAAGATCTCAAAATTTTGAAGTTGGATGAGCTTGTAGGATCACTTCTGGTATATGAGACAAACTTGAAGGCAAGAGAAGCTCAAAAAGAGGACACCAAAAAGAAGAGCATTGCTTTTGCCTCCAAAGGTGATAGTGGAGATGATTTGAGTGATGAGGAAGTAGCCTTAATGACAAGGAGGTTCAAGAGATACTTGATAAACAAGAAGAAACAAGGTGGTAGACTTTTTGGCCACTCAAAGAGGGACAACTTCAAATCTGGTCGTGGGGATCAAAGCGACTCCAAAGGGAACCATGAGGAGCAAGATAAAGATTTGAGGTGCTTTGAGTGTGGCAAGAAGGGGCACATGAAGTATGAGTGTCCAAAGAAGAAAGATAAGAGCAAGGAGCAATCCAAGAGAGCCTTCAAAGCTACTTGGAGTGATTCGGACTCCGAAAGCTCTTCAAGTGAGGATGAGTTTGCTAGATTTTGCTTGATGGCCAAAGGAAACTCATCCGATCCGGATGAGGAGGTAAATTCTTTTGATAATGATGATGATGATGTGTCTATTGATGATTTGCTTTCCTTACTTAATGACATGAATGATAAGAATAGGAAAATGCATAAGGAAAAGAAACAATTGAAAAATGAGATTGATTGTTTAAATGCTAAGGTAGAAGAGCATGAAAAGACCATTGATGATCTCAATGCTAAATGTGATGAAAAGTGCGATATGCTTGCTGCCATGTGTGCTAATAACATGTCTAAGTGTGATCATGAACCTTTGATTGAAGATTTGCAATTTAAACTTAGTACCTTGCAAGAAGAGTATGATGATTTGAAATTGATTGCTATTGTGCCTAATGAGAACCAAGAGTCACACGATGACTCTATTGTTCAAAATGAATTAGACGCTTTGAAATTGAGATATGAGGATCTAGAGAAATCTTTCTCGAAGTTTAGTGTGGGATCTTCTAGACTTGATTCACTCTTATCATGCCTTAGACAATCTTTGGACAAATCGGGTTTAGGTTATGTTGGTGATGATGTAAAATTGAAGAAATGTGATATGCATGATATTTCTACATCTTTCGTATCACATGGATATTTGCATTCCTTGAATGACATGAAGGAGGATTGTTTTCCAAAGAAAATGATTTTTTCACCTCCTAACTACAATGCTTTGAATGATATACATGCTAGTACTTCGAAATCACATCATGAACATGTATCATTTGTCCAATCCGTGAGACATAGGCCTATTCTCATTAGGGGTGTGCCAAATCAGCCTTGGAAGAAGGATATCAATTCTGGTCCCAAGAGACCCGTAGGGTTTCCTAAGAAATTAGGGCAACCCATAAGGTATTCTAGGGCTCCTAGAGCTCCACAAGGCTCTATGTATGCTAGCACTTCATTTCATTCTTCAAATGATGCATATATGCATAACTTGAATGCCAAAGTTTTTCCAAAGTTTCAATATGTGTTTGGCAAGAAAGTTAAGCAAATGTGGGTTCCAAAGGGAACCAAGATTCTTGATGCTAACCTCCTAGGACCCAAAAGAAATTGGGTACCTAAAGCGAATTGAACTAATGTAGGTGTTCTTGAAAATCAAAAGTTCTAAGGCTTCCAAGTGGTACTTGGATAGTGGTTGCTCAAGACACATGACCGGGAACTCAAGTTCTTTTTCTTCTCTCAAGAAGTTCTCTAATGGTGGTCATGTGACTTTTGGTGACAACAAGAAGGGTAGGATCCTTGGTCAAGGATCCATAGGTGATGTATCCTCTTTCTCTATCTCTAATGTGCAATTAGTTGATGGATTATCTTTTAACCTTCTTAGTATTTCTCAATTGTGTGATGGTGGCTTGCGCATATGTTTTGATGATTCAAAGTGTGAGTTTTTAAATGCCATGAATGAATGTGTGCTTGTAGGAAAAAGAGATGGTAATGTGTATTCTATTAATTTGAAAGACTTGAATGATTGCAAACTTAAATGCTTGATTTCCAATATTAGTGATGTGAATATATGGCATAGAAGATTAGGACATATAGGAATTTCTACAATTGAAAAATTGGTTAGAAATAATCTTGTTAGAGGCATACCTTCTTTGAACTTTGACATGTATGATGCTTGTGAGCCATGCATTAGAGGAAAACACACTAGGGAGTCTTTCAAGTCTAAAAACCAGATTTCAACTACTAGGGTTTTAGAACTTTTGCATCTTGATTTGTTTGGTCCAAGTAGAGTTAAAAGTGTAGGTGGTAGATCCTATGCCTTTGTAATTGTTGATGATTATTCTAGATATACTTGGGTGATTTTCCTTGCACATAAACATGAGACCATTCATGAGTTTTCAAAACTAATCAAGAGGCTTCAAAATGAAAAGAACATAAGCATTAGCAAGATTAGGAGTGATCATGGAGGAGAATTTGATAATCATGCATTTATTGATCTATGTGATGAATATGGCATTAGACATGATTTCTCTTCACCTAGGACACCCCAACAAAATGGGGTGGTAGAAAGGAAAAATAGAACTTTACAAGAAATTGCTAGGACTATGCTTTGTGAACATGATTTGCCTAAGTTCTTGTGGGCCGAGGCCATTAATTGTGCATGCTATGTTACAAATAGGTTGTCTATTAGAAAGAAGATAAATAAGACACCTTATGAGATTTGGAATGATAGAAAACCTAAGGTTGACTACTTTAGAGTTTTTGGTTGCAAATGTTATGTACTAAACACTAAGGATGACTTAGATAAATTTGATGCAAAATCTACTCCTTGTGTATTTGTTGGCTATGCTTTAACTTCTAGAGCTTATAGAATTTACAATCCAAAGTCTAGGAGAATAGAAGAGTCCATTCATGTTAAATTTATTGAAACTCTTGCATTTGACCCTTTGCTTGAGAATGATGACATTGAGTTAGGTTTGGAGAAGTTGAGCTTAAAAGATGATAAAGATGACTCTCCTACACCTAAAGATGATGGACCAAGCAAAGAGGGAGGAAATGAGCACGAGGAGACACAAAATAGTGATGCACCCGTGGGCTTGGAAGAAAGTGAGGTTGCACCCGTGGCCTCCAATAGTGAAACTACAGCTCCTACATCATGGTTGCAAGTGAAGGACAAACATAAGCATCCCAAACAACTCATAATTGGCGATTTGCATCAAGGGGTAAGGACTCGTAGATCTCACTTAGCTCCTAATGATAATGATATGCATGCTAATGTGGTAGATAATGTGACTGTAAATTTAATGAATACTGCTTTAATTGTTGATGTGCATGGTTCTTATGCCTTAATTTCTCAAATAGAACCTAGAAACATTGATGATGCTTTGCTTGATGATAAATGGATTATTGCTATGCAAGATGAGTTGAATCAATTCACTAGGAATGAAGTTTGGCATTTAGTTCCAAGACCTAAAGACCAAACCATAATTGGAACTAAATGGGTGTTTAAGAACAAAATGAATGAAGATGGTGAAGTTATTAGAAACAAGGCTAGGTTGGTTGCACAAGGGTATAACCAAGAAGAAGGGATTGACTATGAAGAAACATTTGCCCCCGTAGCTAGGTTAGAAGCTATTAGGTTGCTTATGGCATTTGCATGTTTCAAAGGTTTTAAACTTTATCAAATGGATGTCAAAAGTGCATTTTTGAATGGTTTTATCAATGAGAATGTGTATGTAAAGCAACCACCCGGATTTGAAGATCCTAACTTTCCAAACTATGTTTATAAATTGACAAAAGCCTTGTATGGTTTGAAACAAGCACCTAGGGCATGGTATGATAGACTTTCCTCCTTCTTAATTCAAAATGGTTTTAAAAGAGGAAAAATTGATAGCACTTTGTTCTTGAAGGAAAAAGGTCATGATATGCTTATTGTTCAAATATATGTAGATGACATAATATTTGGTGCTACTAATGATGCTATGTGCAAAGAATTTGAGTTGTGCATGAAAAGTGAATTTGAGATGTCTATGATGGGTGAACTTACCTTCTTTTTAGGACTACAAGTTAAACAAACTAAGGGAGGTATACATATTAGTCAAACCAAATATATTCATGATATGCTTAAAAAGTTTGGTTTTGATTCTTTGAACCCTTCTCCTACTCCCATGAGTGTGACAACTAAACTTGAAAAAGATGAAGATGGACAACCTTATGATTCTAAAATGTATAGGTCCATGATTGGTTCACTTTTATATTTGACATCTAGTAGACCCGACATCATGTTTAGTGTATGCATGTGTGCTAGATTTCAAAGTCAACCTATGCATTCTCATTTCCTAGCGGTTAAGAGAATATTTAGGTACCTTAGGCATACATCAACTCTTGGCATATGGTATGATAAAAATTCTTTGTTTGATTTATATGCATATAGTGATGCTGATTTTGCTGGGTGTAAGATAAATAGAAAGAGTACTTCGGGTACATGTCAATTCCTAGGAAGTATGCTTATTTCTTGGTTCTCCAAGAAACAACCTTGTGTAGCCCTATCTACCACCGAAGCCGAATATATGGCTATAGGGAGTTGTTGTGCTCAACTCTTATGGATTAGACAACAACTAAATGATTTTGGACTTAAATTAAAAGATATTCCTATATATTGTGATAATACTAGTGCCATTAGCCTTTCTAAAAATCCGGTGCATCATTCTAAGGCTAAACATATTGAAATTAGGCATCATTTTATTAGAGACCATGTGACTCAAGGGACAATTAAATTAGATTATGTGGACACAATGAACCAACTTGCGGACATACTAACGAAACCTCTAAACCAAGAGAGATTTGAATTTTTAAGAGGTAATCTTGGCATGAGAATGAGTCCTTGATATGTGTATGAATTTTATGCATTGCTTATATTGAACACCTTTTGGATGCATTTACAAAATAAAGGGGGAGAAATATACTTTGAACTTTAAAGTTTGGTATGCATAGGTTAAGGGGGAGGAACTTGAATGTCATATTGTATAGACCTTGCCTATTGATACTTTACTTGTCTTGAATTGCAATTCCCTTGTGTTTATTGAAACATATGCTTATAGGAAGTTTATTTGTGTGAAGCATAATGTGAGGGGGAGAGTTTCTCATGTGAATTAAAGAAAATAGCTCAAAGTTACATAAGTTATTTTGTAATCATCAAAAGGGGGAGAATGTTGAATATATGTTTGAGTGATTACAACGGCATGTTTTGATTGAACTTTGATCTATTGATTGTATTGAGAAACCTAGGTGCATATAGCTACTTGATTAGTTTAGGAATTCAAGACTTATATTAAACTAGTTCAATTGTGCTTATTTGATGATTTGATTATTGAACTAACGTGGACTAATTGCAAGAAATCCTAAAAGGGTTTACATAGCATGTCTTGAGTATGATTTGTGTGTAGGGTGACCAAAACGTAAATTGGTCCTAATGTCATCCTTGACCAACATTAGTGAAGGCTTAATCAGTGTCAAACATGATTAAGAAAGTCAATTTCTTGGTCAACATAAGTCAAGTTTTGCCAAAGATGTCTTGGAGCTTAATTGGGATCAATTGAAGTAAAATTAACTTTCTAGTCAAAGTCAGAATCGACGGACGTGACGTGACAGCTGACATGGCATTGTTGACATGGCATTGATGACATGGCAAAGAAGACAAGTTAACCATAGTTACATCTTAACTAGAAGACTTGGAGCCAAAAGAGAAGAGAAGGAAAAGTTAATTTGAAAGAAGGAGACAAGAGGTACAACAAGTCTTATGACAAGTTTTTCTCTTCACATGTGTGGGAAGCTTTATTTCAAAACCATTTCTCTTTCCCACCAAGACACTCCACATCCAATGGATCATATTCTCTCTACATCAAAATCACATTTTAATCCAATGGCCAAAGATTCAAGCTTTATTCTTATCTCTCCTACTTTACATCCTATGGCCAAAATTGAATCTTCACTTGATCCAAAGGCCATGATTTACTCCACCTAAGAGACAAACTTTTCTCAAGTCAATGGTTGTATCTTTCAAGATGCCTCTAAAGTCTATATCCATTCAAAAGCCATGATTTACTCCACCTAAAAGACAAACTTTTCTCAAGTCAATTGTTGTATCTTTCAAGGTGGCCTCCAAAGTCTATATCCATCCAAAAGCCATTATTTCTTCCTACCAAAAAAGACTTGTTGTAATCATTTTCACACTTCTCTAAGCCTTCTAACGTCTATAATGATCCAAGGGTCCATATCTTTCATATCAATCCAATGGCCCTCATTTCATGAGCTTACACTCCACAATTTTCTATATAAACTAAGTCTTTGTCTATGGTGCATATACTTGGCCGAAAATTACACTCTCTCTCTCTAGTGTTCTTCATCTTCTAAGCTTTCATTCTTTCACTCATTCATTCCTTGATTACATACTTGATTTTGAAGAGAGATCATACACACTAGCCAAGTAAAGCTTTATTGTTACTCTTGAGCCTTTCTTACTTGATTCTTATCATTTCCTCAAGAGCCATTTTCTTACTTGAACAATCTGATTTCCAGAACATAAATTGAGCCTAAACACTTCCATATCTAGCTACTAAAGAGCCAGCCTTTGAGCCTAAACTTATCTCATACCCGGTTATTCTTAGAGCCATTTTTGAGCTTGTATTTTGTTGATTAAGTTAGTGTGGTGAGCTACAAACCACACGGTGTGTAGAGTTTGGTGTGGTGAGCTATAAACCACACGGTGTGTAAAGTTTGGTGTTTGAGCTACAAAAACACTGGTTGTATGAGTTCCGCTTGACTCGGTTGAACAAGCTATAGTGGAGTGTTTGAAATTCCCAAGTGGGACTTGGGGAGTGGAGTAGGCTTGGGTTAAGCCGAACCACTATAAATCTCTTGCCTCTTTTACTTTCCAGCAATTTCAATTAGCATTGCATTCTCATATCATACATACTTGAAATTGATCATTTAGGTTGCTAGAGTCAAGCTTGTTCAATTAATTGTCAAATCTGATTTTGTGCCCTAATTACATTTGTTTTACAAGTGACATATACATACTTGATCATCTTGCTTGGTTCTTGATCTTAAAGTTATCTATCTTGCTTATATCAATTGTCCTTGACTTGCTTGAGCTTATTTGATTGCTTTGTGCTCAAATCTGCCATTAGGAGACCATACAATCATATTAGGATTTTATATGTGATTTGCTCGAATTGATTGTTCTACTTGATTTATATACATCTACACTAGTACTCAATTTGGTATTTAGCTTCCGCTTAGGGTGAAACAAGAAAAAGGTGACCTAGTCTAAAATTGACTAAGGACACAATTCACCCCCCCTCTTGTGGTGTCATCCGATCCAACAGTTTCGTTAGGTAAAGAAGCCAATAGACCAAGTTAAGTTCAAAATTGCCCGAAACGTGAAAAACTTGTCTATGCATAGAATTGAGCATTCCTAAGGCATCAAATTGGACAATTATAATCTATTTAGTGTTCTTGGAAGCCTTAACTTGCTAGTTTAGCTTTTGGACAACGTTTCGTTAGGTAAAGAAGCCAATAGACCAAGTTAAGTTCCAAATTGCATGAAACGTGAAAATCTTGTCCATGCATAGAATTGAGCAATCCTAAGGCATCAAATTGGACAATTATTATCTATTTAGTGTTCTTAGAAGCCTTAACTTGCAAGTTTAGCTTTTGGGCAACGTTTCGTTAGGTAAAAAAGCCAATTGACCAAGTTTAGTTCAAAATTACATGAAACGTGAAAAACTTGTCTATGCATAGAATTGAGCATTCCTAAGGCATCAAATTGGACCGTTATATTCTATTTAGTGTTCTTATAAGTCTTAACTTGCTCGTTTAGCTTTTGAACAACGTTTCGTTAGGTAAAGAAGCCAATAGACCAAGTTAAGTTCAAAATTGCACGAAACGTGAAAAACTTGTCTATGCATAGAATTGAGCACTCCTAAGGCATCAAATTGGACCGTTATACTCTATTTAGTGTTCTTAGAAGTCTTTTGGACAACGTTTCGTTAGGTAAAGAAGCCAATAGACCAAGTTAAGTTCAAAATTGCACGAAACGTGAAAAACTTGTCTATGCATAGAATTGAGCATTCCTAAGGCATCAAATTGGACAATTATAATCTATTTAGTGTTCTTAGAAGCCTTAACTTGGTAGTTTAGCTTTTGGACAACGTTTCGTTAGGTAAAGAAGCCAATAGACCAAGTTAAGTTCCGAATTGCATGAAACGTGAAAATCTTGTCCATGCATAGAATTGAGCAATCCTAAGGCATCAAATTGGACAATTATTATCTATTTAGTGTTCTTAGAAGCCTTAACTTGCTAGTTTAGCTTTTGGGCAACGTTTCGTTAGGTAAAAAAGCCAATTGACCAAGTTTAGTTCAAAATTACATGAAACGTGAAAAACTTGTCTATGCATAGAATTGAGCATTCCTAAGGCATCAAATTGGACCTTTATACTCTATTTAGTGTTCTTAGAAGTCTTAACTTGCTCGTTTAGCTTTTGAATAACGTTTCGTTAGGTAAAGAAGCCAATAGACCAAGTTAAGTTCAAAATTGCACGAAACGTGAAAAACTTGTCTATGCATAGAATTGAGCACTCCTAAGGCATCAAATTGGACCGTTATACTCTATTTAGTGTTCTTAGAGTCTTTTGGACAACGTTTCGTTAGGTAAAGAAGCCAATAGACCAAGTTAAGTTCAAAATTGCACGAAACGTGAAAAACTTGTCTATGCATAGAATTGAGCATTCCTAAGGCATCAAATTGGACAATTATAATCTATTTAGTGTTCTTAGAAGCCTTAACTTGGTAGTTTAGCTTTTGGACAACGTTTCGTTAGGTAAAGAAGCCAATAGACCAAGTTAAGTTCCGAATTGCATGAAACGTGAAAATCTTGTCCATGCATAGAATTGAGCAATCCTAAGGCATCAAATTGGACAATTATTATCTATTTAGTGTTCTTAGAAGCCTTAACTTGCTAGTTTAGCTTTTGGGCAACGTTTCGTTAGGTAAAAAAGCCAATTGACCAAGTTTAGTTCAAAATTACATGAAACGTGAAAAACTTGTCTATGCATAGAATTGAGCATTCCTAAGGCATCAAATTGGACAATTATACTCTATTTAGTGTTCTTAGAAGCCTTAACTTGCTAGTTTAGCTTTTGGACAACGTTTCGTTGGGTAAAGAAGCCAATAGACCAAGTTAAGTTCAAAATTGCATGAAACGTGAACAACTTGTCTTTGCATAGAATTGAGAATTCCTAAGGCATCAAATTGGACAATTATTATCTATTTAGTGTTCTTAGAAGCCTTAACTTGCTAGTTTAGCTTTTGGGCAACGTTTCGTTAGGTTAAAAAGCCAATTGACCAAGTTAAGTTCAAAATTACATCAAACGTGAAAAACTTGTCTACGCTTAGAATTGAGCATTCCTAAGGCATCAAATTGGACCATTATACTCTATTTAGTGTTCTTAGAAGTCTTAACTTGCTCGTTTAGGTTTTGGACAACCTTTCGTTAGGTAAAGAAGCCAATAGAACAAGTTAAGTTCAAAATTGCACGAAACGTGAAAAACTTGTCTATGCATAGAATTGAGCATTCCTAAGGCATCAAATTGGACCGTTATACTCTATTTAGTGTTCTTAGAAACCTTAACTTGCTAGTTTAGCTTTTGGACAACGTTTCGGTGGGCAAAGAAGCCAATAGACCAAGTTAAGTTCAAAATTGCATGAAACGTGAAAAACTTGTCTATGCATAGAATTGAGCATTCCTAAGGCATCAAATTGGACAATTATAATCTATTTAGTGTTCTTAGAAGCCTTAACTTGCTAGTTTAGCTTTTGGACATCGTTTCGTTAGGTAAAGAAGCCAATAGACCAAGTTAAGTTCCAAATTGCATGAAACGTGAAAATCTTGTCCATGCATAGAATTGAGAATTCCTAAGGCATCAAATTGGACAATTATTATCTATTTAGTGTTCTTAGAAGCCTTAACTTGCTAGTTTAGCTTTTGGGCAACGTTTCGTTAGGTAAAAAAGCCAATTGACCAAGTTTAGTTCAAAATTACATGAAACGTGAAAAACTTGTCTATGCATAGAATTGAGCATTCCTAAGGCATCAAATTGGACCGTTATACTCTATTTAGTGTTCTTAGAAGTCTTAACTTGCTAGTTTAGATTTTGGACAACGTTTCGTTAGGTAAAGAAGCCAATAGACCAAGTTAAGTTCAAAATTGCATGAAACGTGAAAAACTTGTCTATGCATAGAATTGAGCATTCCTAAGGCATCAAATTGGACAATTATAATCTATTTAGTGTTCTTAGAAGCCTTAACTTGCTAGTTTAGCTTTTGGACAACGTTTCGTTAGGTAAAGAAGCCAATAGACCAAGTTAAGTTCCAAATTGCATGAAACGTGAAAATCTTGTCCATGCATAGAATTGCGCAATCCTAAGGCATCAAATTGGACAATTATTATCTATTTAGTGTTCTTAGAAGCCTTAACTTGCAAGTTTAGCTTTTGGGCAACGTTTCGTTAGGTAAAAAAGCCAATTGACCAAGTTTAGTTCAAAATTACATGAAACGTGAAAAACTTGTCTATGCATAGAATTGAGCATTCCAAAGGCATCAAATTGGACCGTTATACTCTATTTAGTGTTCTTAGAAGTCTTAACTTGCTCGTTTAGCTTTTGAACAACGTTTCGTTAGGTAAAGAAGCCAATAGACCAAGTTAAGTTCAAAATTGCACGAAACGTGAAAAACTTGTCTATGCATAGAATTGAGCACTCCTAAGGCATCAAATTGGACCGTTATACTCTATTTAGTGTTCTTAGAAGTCTTTTGGACAACGTTTCGTTAGGTAAAGAAGCCAATAGACCAAGTTAAGTTCAAAATTGCACGAAACGTGAAAAACTTGTCTATGCATAGAATTGAGCATTCCTAAGGCATCAAATTGGACAATTATAATCTATTTAGTGTTCTTAGAAGCCTTAACTTGGTAGTTTAGCTTTTGGACAACGTTTCGTTAGGTAAAGAAGCCAATAGACCAAGTTAAGTTCCGAATTGCATGAAACGTGAAAATCTTGTCCATGCATAGAATTGAGCAATCCTAATGCATCAAATTGGACAATTATTATCTATTTAGTGTTCTTAGAAGCCTTAACTTGCTAGTTTAGCTTTTGGGCAACGTTTCGTTACGTAAAAAAGCCAATTGACCAAGTTTAGTTCAAAATTACATGAAACGTGAAAAACTTGTCTATGCATAGAATTGAGCATTCCTAAGGCATCAAATTGGACCTTTATACTCTATTTAGTGTTCTTAGAAGTCTTAACTTGCTCGTTTAGCTTTTGAACAACGTTTCGTTAGGTAAAGAAGCCAATAGACCAAGTTAAGTTCAAAATTGCACGAAACGTGAAAAACTTGTCTATGCATAGAATTGAGCACTCCTAAGGCATCAAATTGGACCGTTATACTCTATTTAGTGTTCTTAGAAGTCTTTTGGACAACGTTTCGTTAGGTAAAGAAGCCAATAGACCAAGTTAAGTTCAAAATTGCACGAAACGTGAAAAACTTGTCTATGCATAGAATTGAGCATTCCTAAGGCATCAAATTGGACAATTATAATCTATTTAGTGTTCTTAGAAGCCTTAACTTGCTAGTTTAGCTTTTGGACAACGTTTCGTTAGGTAAAGAAGCCAATAGACCAAGTTAAGTTCCGAATTGCATGAAACGTGAAAATCTTGTCCATGCATAGAATTGAGCAATCCTAAGGCATCAAATTGGACAATTATTATCTATTTAGTGTTCTTAGAAGCCTTAACTTGCTAGTTTAGCTTTTGGGCAACGTTTCGTTAGGTAAAAAAGCCAATTGACCAAGTTTAGTTCAAAATTACATGAAACGTGAAAAACTTGTCTATGCATAGAATTGAGCATTCCTAAGGCATCAAATTGGACAATTATACTCTATTTAGTGTTCTTAGAAGCCTTAACTTGCTAGTTGAGCTTTTGCGCAACGTTTCGTTAGGTAAAGAAGCCAATTGACCAAGTTAAGTTCAAAATTACATGAAACGTGAAAAACTTGTCTATGCATAGAATTGAGCATTCCTAGGGCATCAAATTGGACCGTTATACTCTATTTAGTGTTCTTAGAAGCCTTAACTTGCTAGTTTAGCTTTTGGACAACGTTTCGTTGGGTAAAGAAGCCAATAGACCAAGTTAAGTTCAAAATTGCATGAAACGTGAACAACTTGTCCATGCATAGAATTGAGAATTCCTAAGGCATCAAATTGGACAATTATTATCTATTTAGTGTTCTTAGAAGCCTTAACTTGCTAGTTTAGCTTTTGGGCAACGTTTCGTTAGGTTAAAAAGCCAATTGACCAAGTTAAGTTCAAAATTACATCAAACGTGAAAAACTTGTCTACGCTTAGAATTGAGCATTCCTAAGGCATCAAATGGGACCGTTATACTCTATTTAGTGTTCTTAGAAGTCTTAACTTGCTCGTTTAGGTTTTGGACAACCTTTCGTTAGGTAAAGAAGCCAATAGAACAAGTTAAGTTCAAAATTGCACGAAACGTGAAAAACTTGTCTATGCATAGAATTGAGCATTCCTAAGGCATCAAATTGGACCGTTAAACTCTATTTAGTGTTCTTAGAAACCTTAACTTGCTAGTTTAGCTTTTGGACAACGTTTCGGTGGGCAAAGAAGCCAATAGACCAAGTTAAGTTCAAAATTGCATGAAACGTGAAAAACTTGTCTATGCATAGAATTGAGCATTCCTAAGGCATCAAATTGGACAATTATAATCTATTTAGTGTTCTTAGAAGCCTTAACTTGCTAGTTGAGCGTTTGGGCAACGTTTCATTAGGTAAAGAAGCCAATTGACCAAGCTAAGTTCAAAATTATATGAAACGTGAAAAACTTGTCTATGCATAGAATTGAGCATTCCTAAGGCATCAAATTGGACAATTATAATCTATTTAGTGTTCTTAGAAGCCTTAACTTGCTAGTTTAGCTTTTGGACATCGTTTCGTTAGGTAAAGAAGCCAATAGACCAAGTTAAGTTCCAAATTGTATGAAACGTGAAAATCTTGTCCATGCATAGAATTGAGCATTCCTAAGGCATCAAATTGGACCGTTATACTCTATTTAATGTCCTTAGAAGGCTTAAGTTGCTAGTTTAGCTTTTGGACAACGTTTCGTTAGGTAAAGAAGCCAATAGACCAAGTTAAGTTCAAAATTGCATGAAACGTGAAAAACTTGTCTATGCATAGAATTCAGCATTCCTAAGGCATCAAATTGGACCGTTATACTCTATTTAGTGTTCTTAGAAGCCTTAACTTGCTAGTTTAGCTTTTGGGCAACGTTTCGTTAGGTAAAGAAGCCAATTGACCAAGTTAAGTTCAAAATTACATGAAACGTGAAAAACTTGTTTATGCATAGAATTGAGCATTCCTAAGGCATCAAATTGGCCCGTTATACTCTATTTAGTGTTCTTAGAAGTCTTAACTTGCTAGTTTAGCTTTTGGACAACCTTTCGTTAGGTAAAGAACCCAGTAGACCAAGTTAAGTTCAAAATTGCACGAAACGTGAAAAACTTGTCTATGCATAGAATTGAGCATTCCTTAGGCATCAAATTGGACCGTTATACTCTATTTAGTGTTCTTAGAAGCATTAACTTGCTAGTTTAGCTTTTGGACAACGTTTCGTTGGGTAAAGAAGCCAATAGGCCAAGTTAAGTTCAAAATTGCATGAAACGTGAAAAACTTGTCTATGCATAGAATTGAGCATTCCTAAGACATCAAATTGGACAATTATTATCTATTTAGTGTTTTTAGAAGCTTTAACTTGATAGTTTAGCTTTTGGGCAACGTTTCGTTAGGTAAAAAAGCCAATTGACCAAGTTTAGTTCAAAATTACATGAAACGTGAAAAACTTGTCTATGCATAGAATTGAGCATTCCTAAGGCATCAAATTGGACCGTTATACTATATTTAGTGTTCTTAGAAGTCTTAACTTGCTCGTTTAGCTTTTGAACAACGTTTCGTTAGGTAAAGAAGCCAATAGACCAAGTTAAGTTCAAAATTGCACGAAACGTGAAAAACTTGTCTATGCATAGAATTGAGCACTCCTAAGGCATCAAATTGGACCGTTATACTCTATTTAGTGTTCTTAGAAGTCTTAACTTGCTAGTTTAGATTTTGGACAACGTTTCGTTAGGTAAAGAAGCCAATAGACCAAGTTAAGTTCAAAATTACACGAAACGTGAAAAACTTGTCTATGCATAGAATTGAGCATTCCTAAGGCATCAAATTGGACAATTATAATCTATTTAGTGTTCTTAGAAGCCTTAACTTGCTAGTTTAGCTTTTGGACAACGTTTCGTTAGGTAAAGAAGCCAATAGACCAAGTTAAGTTCCAAATTGCATGAAACGTGAAAATCTTGTCCATGCATAGAATTGAGCAATCCTAAGGCATCAAATTGGACAATTATTATCTATTTAGTGTTCTTAGAAGCCTTAACTTGATAGTTTAGCTTTTGGGCAACGTTTCGTTAGGTAAAAAAGCCAATTGACCAAGTTTAGTTCAAAATTACATGAAACGTGAAAAACTTGTCTATGCATAGAATTGAGCATTCCTAAGGCATCAAATTGGACCGTTATACTCTATTTAGTGTTCTTAGAAGTCTTAACTTGCTCGTTTAGCTTTTGAACAACGTTTCGTTAGGTAAAGAAGCCAATAGACCAAGTTAAGTTCAAAATTACATGAAACGTGAAAAACTTGTCTATGCATAGAATTGAGCATTCCTAAGGCATCAAATTGGACCGTTATACTCTATTTAGTGTTCTTAGAAGCCTTAACTTGCTAGTTGAGCTTTTGCGCAACGTTTCGTTAGGTAAAGAAGCCAATTGACCAAGTTAAGTTCAAAATTACATGAAACGTGAAAAACTTGTCTATGCATAGAATTGAGCATTCCTAGGGCATCAAATTGGACCGTTATACTCTATTTAGTGTTCTTAGAAGCCTTAACTTGCTAGTTTAGCTTTTGGACAACGTTTCGTTGGGTAAAGAAGCCAATAGACCAAGTTAAGTTCAAAATTGCATGAAACGTGAACAACTTGTCTATGCATAGAATTAAGAATTCCTAAGGCATCAAATTGGACAATTATTATCTATTTAGTGTTCTTAGAAGCCTTAACTTGCTAGTTTAGCTTTTGGGCAACGTTTCGTTAGGTTAAAAAGCCAATTGACCATGTTAAGTTCAAAATTGCACGAAACGTGAAAAACTTGTCTACGCTTAGAATTGAGCATTCCTAAGGCATCAAATTGGACCGTTATACTCTATTTAGTGTTCTTAGAAACCTTAACTTGCTAGTTTAGCTTTTGGACAACGTTTCGGTGGGCAAAGAAGCCAATAGACCAAGTTAAGTTCAAAATTGCATGAAACGTGAAAAACTTGTCTATGCATAGAATTGAGCATTCCTAAGGCATCAAATTGGACAATTATAATCTATTTAGTGTTCTTAGAAGCCTTAACTTGCTAGTTGAGCGTTTGGGCAACGTTTCATTAGGTAAAGAAGCCAATTGACCAAGCTAAGTTCAAAATTATATGAAACGTGAAAAACTTGTCTATGCATAGAATTGAGCATTCCTAAGGCATCAAATTGGACAATTATAATCTATTTAGTGTTCTTAGAAGCCTTAACTTGCTAGTTTAGCTTTTGGACATCGTTTCGTTAGGTAAAGAAGCCAATAGACCAAGTTAAGTTCCAAATTACATGAAACGTGAAAATCTTGTCCATGCATAGAATTGAGCATTCCTAAGGCATCAAATTGGACCGTTATACTCTATTTAATGTCCTTAGAAGGCTTAAGTTGCTAGTTTAGCTTTTGGACAACGTTTCGTTAGGTAAAGAAGCCAATAGACCAAGTTAAGTTCAAAATTGCATGAAACGTGAAAAACTTGTCTATGCATAGAATTCAGCATTCCTAAGGCATCAAATTGGACCGTTATACTCTATTTAGTGTTCTTAGAAGCCTTAACTTGCTAGTTTAGCTTTTGGGCAACGTTTCGTTAGGTAAAGAAGCCAATTGACCAAGTTAAGTTCAAAATTACATGAAACGTGAAAAACTTGTTTATGCATAGAATTGAGTATTCCTAAGGCATCAAATTGGTCCGTTATACTCTATTTAGTGTTCTTAGAAGTCTTAACTTGCTAGTTTAGCTTTTGGACAACCTTTCGTTAGGTAAAGAACCCAGTAGACCAAGTTAAGTTCAAAATTGCACGAAACGTGAAAAACTTGTCTATGCATAGAATTGAGCATTCCTTAGGCATCAAATTGGACCGTTATACTCTATTTAGTGTTCTTAGAAGCATTAACTTGCTAGTTTAGCTTTTGGACAACGTTTCGTTGGGTAAAGAAGCCAATAGGCCAAGTTAAGTTCAAAATTGCATGAAACGTGAAAAACTTGTCTATGCATAGAATTGAGCATTCCTAAGACATCAAATTGGACAATTATTATCTATTTAGTGTTTTTAGAAGCTTTAACTTGATAGTTTAGCTTTTGGGCAACGTTTCGTTAGGTAAAAAAGCCAATTGACCAAGTTTAGTTCAAAATTACCTGAAACGTGAAAAACTTGTCTATGCATAGAATTGAGCATTCCTAAGGCATCAAATTGGACCGTTATACTCTATTTAGTGTTCTTAGAAGTCTTAACTTGCTCGTTTAGCTTTTGAACAACGTTTCGTTAGGTAAAGAAGCCAATAGACCAAGTTAAGTTCAAAATTGCACGAAACGTGAAAAACTTGTCTATGCATAGAATTGAGCACTCCTAAGGCATCAAATTGGACCGTTATACTCTATTTAGTGTTCTTAGAAGTCTTAACTTGCTAGTTTAGATTTTGGACAACGTTTCGTTAGGTAAAGAAGCCAATAGACCAAGTTAAGTTCAAAATTACACGAAACGTGAAAAACTTGTCTATGCATAGAATTGAGCATTCCTAAGGCATCAAATTGGACAATTATAATCTATTTAGTGTTCTTAGAAGCCTTAACTTGCTAGTTTAGCTTTTGGACAACGTTTCGTTAGGTAAAGAAGCCAATAGACCAAGTTAAGTTCCAAATTGCATGAAACGTGAAAATCTTGTCCATGCATAGAATTGAGCAATCCTAAGGCATCAAATTGGACAATTATTATCTATTTAGTGTTCTTAGAAGCCTTAACTTGATAGTTTAGCTTTTGGGCAACGTTTCGTTAGGTAAAAAAGCCAATTGACCAAGTTTAGTTCAAAATTACATGAAACGTGAAAAACTTGTCTATGCATAGAATTGAGCATTCCTAAGGCATCAAATTGGACCGTTATACTCTATTTAGTGTTCTTAGAAGTCTTAACTTGCTAGTTTAGCTTTTGGACAACCTTTCGTTAGGTAAAGAAGCCAATAGACCAAGTTAAGTTCAAAATTACATGAAACGTGAAAAACTTGTCTATGCATAGAATTGAGCATTCCTAAGGCATCAAATTGGACAATTATACTCTATTTAGTGTTCTTAGAAGCCTTAACTTGCTAGTTGAGCTTTTGCGCAACGTTTCGTTAGGTAAAGAAGCCAATTGACCAAGTTATGTTCAAAATTACATGAAACGTGAAAAACTTGTCTATGCATAGAATTGAGCATTCCTAAGGCATCAAATTGGACCGTTATACTCTATTTAGTGTTCTTAGAGGTCTTAACTTGCTAGTTTAGCTTTTGGACAGCCTTTCGTTAGGTAAAGAAGCCAATAGACCAAGTTAAGTTCAAAATTGCATGAAACGTGAAAAACTTGTCTATGCATAGAATTCAGCATTCCTAAGGCCTCAAATTGGACCGTTATACTCTATTTAGTGTTCTTAGAAGCCTTAACTTGCTAGTTTAGCTTTTGGACAACGTTTCGTTGGGTAAAGAAGCCAATAGACCAAGTTAAGTTCAAAATTGCATGAAACGTGAAAAACTTGTCTATGCATAGAATTGAGAATTCCTAAGGCATCAAATTGGACAATTATTATCTATTTAGTGTTCTTAGAAGCCTTAACTTGCTAGTTTAGCTTTTGGGCAACGTTTCGTTTGGTTAAAAAGCCAATTGACCAAGTTAAGTTCAAAATTACATCAAACGTGAAAAACTTTTCTACGCATAGAATTGAGCATTCCTAAGGCATCTAATTGGACCGTTATACTCTATTTAGTGTTCTTAGAAGTCTTAACTTGCTCGTTTAGCTTTTGGACAACCTTTCGTTAGGTAAAGAAGCCAATAGAACAAGTTAAGTTCAAAATTGCACGAAACGTGAAAAACTTGTCTATGCATAGAATTGAGCATTCCTAAGGCATCAAATTGGACCGTTATACTCTATTTAGTGTTCTTAGAAGCCTTAACTTGCTAGTTTAGCTTTTGGACAACGTTTCGTTGGGTAAACAAGCCAATAGACAAAGTTAAGTTCAAAATTGCATGAAACGTGAAAAACTTGTCTATGCATAGAATTGAGCATTCCTAAGGCATCAAATTGGACAATTATAATCTATTTAGTGTTCTTAGAAGCCTTAACTTGCTAGTTGAGCTTTTGGGCAACGTTTCGTTAGGTAAAGAAGCCAATTGACCAAGCTAAGTTCAAAATTACATGAAACGTGAAAAACTTGTCTATGCATAGAATTGAGCATTCCTAAGACATCAAATTGGACAATAATTATCTATTTAGTGTTCTTAGAAGCCTTAACTTGATAGTTTAGCTTTTGGGCAACGTTTCGTTAGGTAAAAAAGCCAATTGACCAAGTTTAGTTCAAAATTACATGAAACGTGAAAAACTTGTCTATGCATAGAATTGAGCATTCCTAAGGCATCAAATTGGACCGTTATACTCTATTTAGTGTTCTTAGAAGTCTTAACTTGCTCGTTTAGCTTTTGAACAACGTTTCGTTAGGTAAAGAAGCCAATAGACCAAGTTAAGTTCAAAATTGCACGAAACGTGAAAAACTTGTCTATGCATAAAATTGAGCACTCCTAAGGCATCAAATTGGACCGTTATACTCTATTTAGTGTTCTTAGAAGTCTTAACTTGCTAGTTTAGATTTTGGACAACGTTTCGTTAGGTAAAGAAGCCAATAGACCAAGTTAAGTTCAAAATTGCACGAAACGTGAAAAACTTGTCTATGCATAGAATTGAGCATTCCTAAGGCATCAAATTGGACAATTATAATCTATTTAGTGTTCTTAGAAGTCTTAACTTGCTAGTTTAGCTTTTGGACAACGTTTCGTTAGGTAAAGAAGCCAATAGACCAAGTTAAGTTCCAAATTGCATGAAACGTGAAAATCTTGTCCATGCATAGAATTGAGCAATCCTAAGGCATCAAATTGGATAATTATTATCTATTTAGTGTTCTTAGAAGCCTTAACTTGCTAGTTTAGCTTTTGGGCAACGTTTCGTTAGGTAAAAAAGCCAATTGACCAAGTTTAGTTCAAAATTACATGAAACGTGAAAAACTTGTCTATGCATAGAATTGAGCATTCCTAAGGCATCAAATTGGACCGTTATACTCTATTTAGTGTTCTTAGAGGTCTTAACTTGCTACTTTAACTTTTGGACAGCCTTTCGTTAGGTAAAGAAGCCAATAGACCAAGTTAAGTTCAAAATTGCATGAAACGTGAAAAACTTGTCTATGCATAGAATTCAGCATTCCTAAGGCATCAAATTGGACCGTTATACTCTATTTAGTGTTCTTAGAAGCCTTAACTTGCTAGTTTAGCTTTTGGACAACGTTTCGTTGGGTAAAGAAGCCAATAGACCAAGTTAAGTTTAAAATTGCGTGAAACGTGAAAAACTTGTCTATGCATAGAATTGAGAATTCCTAAGGCATCAAATTGGACAATTATTATCTATTTAGTGTTCTTAGAAGCCTTAACTTGCTAGTTTAGCTTTTGGGCAACGTTTCGTTAGGTTAAAAAGCCAATTGACCAAGTTAAGTTCAAAATTACATCAAACGTGAAAAACTTGTCTACGCATAGAATTGAGCATTCCTAAGGCATCTAATTGGACCGTTATACTCTATTTAGTGTTCTTAGAAGTCTTAACTTGCTCGTTTAGCTTTTGGACAACCTTTCGTTAGGTAAAGAAGCCAATAGAACAAGTTAAGTTCAAAATTGCACGAAACGTGAAAAACTTGTCTATGCATAGAATTGAGCATTCCTAAGGCATCAAATTGGACCGTTATACTCTATTTAGTGTTCTTAGAAGCCTTAACTTGCTAGTTTAGCTTTTGCACAACGTTTCGTTGGGTAAACAAGCCAATAGACCAAGTTAAGTTCAAAATTGCATGAAACGTGAAAAACTTGTCTATGCATAGAATTGAGCATTCCTAAGGCATCAAATTGGACAATTATAATCTATTTAGTGTTCTTAGAAGCCTTAACTTGCTAGTTGAGCTTTTGGGCAACGTTTCGTTAGGTAAAGAAGCCAATTGACCAAGCTAAGTTCAAAATTACATGAAACGTGAAAAACTTGTCGATGCATAGAATTGAGCATTCCTAAGGCATCAAATTGGACAATTATAATCTATTTAGTGTTCTTAGAAGCCTTAACTTGCTAGTTTATCTTTTGGACAACGTTTCGTTAGGTAAAGAAGCCAATAGACCAAGTTAAGTTCCAAATTGCATGAAACGTGAAAATCTTGTCCATGCATAGAATTGAGCATTCCTAAGGCATCAAATTGGACAGTTATACTCTATTTAATGTCCTTAGAAGGCTTAACTTGCTAGTTTAGCTTTTGGACAACGTTTCGTTAGGTAAAGAAGCCAATAGATCAAGTTAAGTTCAAAATTGCACGAAACGTGAAAAACTTGTCTATGCATAGAATTGAGCACTCCTAAGGCATCAAATTGGACCGTTATACTCTATTTAGTGTTCTTAGAAGTCTTAACTTGCTAGTTTAGATTTTGGACAACATTTCGTTAGGTAAAGAAGCCAATAGACCAAGTTAAGTTTAAAATTGCACGAAACGTGAAAAACTTGTCTATGCATAGAATTGAGCATTCTTAAGGCATCAAATTGGACAATTATAATCTATTTAGTGTTCTTAGAAGCCTTAACTTGCTAGTTTAGCTTTTGGACAACGTTTCGTTAGGTAAAGAAGCCAATAGACCAAGTTAAGTTCCAAATTGCATGAAACGTGAAAATCTTGTCCATGCATAGAATTGAGCAATCCTAAGGCATCAAATTGGATAATTATTATCTATTTAGTGTTCTTAGAAGCCTTAACTTGCTAGTTTAGCTTTTGGGCAACGTTTCGTTAGGTAAAAAAGCTAATTGACCAAGTTTAGTTCAAAATTACATGAAACGTGAAAAACTTGTCTATGCATAGAATTGAGCATTCCTAAGGCATCAAATTGGACCGTTATACTCTATTTAGTGTTCTTAGAGGTCTTAACTTGCTACTTTAACTTTTGGACAGCCTTTCGTTAGGTAAAGAAGCCAATAGACCAAGTTAAGTTCAAAATTGCATGAAACGTGAAAAACTTGTCTATGCATAGAATTCAGCATTCCTAAGGCATCAAATTGGACCGTTATACTCTATTTAGTGTTCTTAGAAGCCTTAACTTGCTAGTTTAGCTTTTGGACAACGTTTCGTTGGGTAAAGAAGCCAATAGACCAAGTTAAGTTCAAAATTGCGTGAAACGTGAAAAACTTGTCTATGCATAGAATTGAGAATTCCTAAGGCATCAAATTGGACAATTATTATCTATTTAGTGTTCTTAGAAGCCTTAACTTGCTAGTTTAGCTTTTGGGCAACGTTTCGTTAGGTTAAAAAGCCAATTGACCAAGTTAAGTTCAAAATTACATCAAACGTGAAAAACTTGTCTACGCATAGAATTGAGCATTCCTAAGGCATCTAATTGGACCGTTATACTCTATTTAGTGTTCTTAGAAGTCTTAACTTGCTCGTTTAACTTTTGGACAACCTTTCGTTAGGTAAAGAAGCCAATAGAACAAGTTAAGTTCAAAATTGCACGAAACGTGAAAAACTTGTCTATGCATAGAATTGAGCATTCCTAAGGCATCAAATTGGACCGTTATACTCTATTTAGTGTTCTTAGAAGCCTTAACTTGCTAGTTTAGCTTTTGGACAACGTTTCGTTGGGTAAACAAGCCAATAGACCAAGTTAAGTTCAAAATTGCATGAAACGTGAAAAACTTGTCTATGCATAGAATTGAGCATTCCTAAGGCATCAAATTGGACAATTATAATCTATTTAGTGTTCTTAGAAGCCTTAACTTGCTAGTTGAGCTTTTGGGCAACGTTTCGTTAGGTAAAGAAGCCAATTGACCAAGCTAAGTTCAAAATTACATGAAACGTGAAAAACTTGTCTATGCATAGAATTGAGCATTCCTAAGACATCAAATTGGACAATTATTATCTATTTAGTGTTCTTAGAAGCCTTAACTTGATAGTTTAGCTTTTGGGCAACGTTTCGTTAGGTAAAAAAGCCAATCGACCAAGTTTAGTTCAAAATTACATGAAACGTGAAAAACTTGTCTATGCATAGAATTGAGCATTCCTAAGGCATCAAATTGGACCGTTATACTCTATTTAGTGTTCTTAGAAGTCTTAACTTGCTAGTTTAGCTTTTGGACAGCCTTTCGTTAGGTAAAGAAGCCAATAGACCAAGTTAAGTTCAAAATTGCATGAAACGTGAAAAACTTGTCTATGCATAGAATTCAGCATTCCTAAGGCATCAAATTGGACCGTTATACTCTATTTAGTGTTCTTAGAAGCGTTAACTTGCTAGTTTAGCTTTTGGACAACGTTTCGTTGGGTAAAGAAGCCAATAGACCTAGTTAAGTTCAAAATTGCATGAAACGTGAAAAACTTGTCTATGCATAGAATTGAGAATTCCTAAGGCATCAAATTGGACAATTATTATCTATTTAGTGTTCTTAGAAGCCTTAACTTGCTAGTTTAGCTTTTGGGCAACGTTTCGTTAGGTTAAAAAGCCAATTGACCAAGTTAAGTTCAAAATTACATCAAACGTGAAAAACTTGTCTACGCATAGAATTGAGCATTCCTAAGGCATCTAATTGGACCGTTATACTCTATTTAGTGTTCTTAGAAGTCTTAACTTGCTCGTTTAGCTTTTGGACAACCTTTCGTTAGGTAAAGAAGCCAATAGAACAAGTTAAGTTCAAAATTGCACGAAACGTGAAAAACTTGTCTATGCATAGAATTGAGCATTCCTAAGGCATCAAATTGGACCGTTATACTCTATTTAGTGTTCTTAGAAGCCTTAACTTGCTAGTTTAGCTTTTGGACAACGTTTCGTTGGGTAAACAAGCCAATAGACCAAGTTAAGTTCGAAATTGCATGAAACGTGAAAAACTTGTCTATGCATAGAATTGAGCATTCCTAAGGCATCAAATTGGACAATTATAATCTATTTAGTGTTCTTAGAAGCCTTAACTTGCTAGTTGAGCTTTTGGGCAACGTTTCGTTAGGTAAAGAAGCCAATTGACCAAGCTAAGTTCAAAATTACATGAAACGTAAAAAACTTGTCTATGCATAGAATTGAGCATTCCTAAAACATCAAATTGGACAATTATTATCTATTTAGTGTTCTTAGAAGCCTTAACTTGATAGTTTAGCTTTTGGGCAACGTTTCGTTAGGTAAAAAAGCCAATTGACCAAGTTTAGTTCAAAATTACATGAAACGTGAAAAACTTGTCTATGCATAGAATTGAGCATTCCTAAGGCATCAAATTGGACCGTTATACTCTATTTAGTGTTCTTTGAAGTCTTAACTTGCTCGTTTAGCTTTTGAACAATGTTTCGTTAGGTAAAGAAGCCAATAGACCAAGTTAAGTTCAAAATTGCACGAAACGTGAAAAACTTGTCTATGCATAGAATTGAGTACTCCTAAGGCATCAAATTGGACCGTTATACTCTATTTAGTGTTCTTAGAAGTCTTAACTTGCTAGTTTAGATTTTGGACAACATTTCGTTAGGTAAAGAAGCCAATAGACCAAGTTAAGTTCAAAATTGCACGAAACGTGAAAAACTTGTCTATGCATAGAATTGAGCATTCCTAAGGCATCAAATTGGACAATTATAATCTATTTAGTGTTCTTAGAAGCCTTAACTTGCTAGTTTAGCTTTTGGACAACGTTTCGTTAGGTAAAGAAGCCAATAGACCAAGTTAAGTTCCAAATTGCATGAAACGTGAAAATCTTGTCCATGCATAGAATTGAGCAATCCTAAGGCATCAAATTGGATAATTATTATCTATTTAGTGTTCTTAGAAGTCTTAACTTGCTAGTTTAGCTTTTGGGGAACGTTTCGTTAGGTAAAAAAGCCAATTGACCAAGTTTAGTTCAAAATTACATGAAACGTGAAAAACTTGTCTATGCATAGAATTGAGCATTCCTAAGGCATCAAATTGGACCGTTATACTCTATTTAGTGTTCTTAGAAGTCTTAACTTGCTAGTTTAGCTTTTGGACATCCTTTCGTTAGGTAAAGAAGCCAATAGACCAAGTTAAGTTCAAAATTACATGAAACGTGAAAAACTTGTCTATGCATAGAATTGAGCATTCCTAAGGCATCAAATTGGACAATTATACTCTATTTAGTGTTCTTAGAAGCCTTAACTTGCTAGTTGAGCTTTTGCGCAACGTTTCGTTAGGTAAAGAAGCCAATTGACCAAGTTACGTTCAAAATTACATGAAACGTGAAAAACTTGTCTATGCATAGAATTGAGCATTCCTAAGGCATCAAATTGGACCGTTAAACTCTATTTAGTGTTCTTAGAGGTCTCAACTTGCTAGTTTAGCTTTTGGACAGCCTTTTGTTAGGTAAAGAAGCCAATAGACCAAGTTAAGTTCAAAATTGCATGAAACATGAAAAACTTGTCTATGCATAGAATTGAGCATTCCTAAGGCATCAAATTGGACAATTATAATCTATTTAGTGTTCTTAGAAGCCTTAACTTGCTAGTTGAGCTTTTGGGCAACGTTTCGTTAGGTAAAGAAGCCAATTGACCAAGCTAAGTTCAAAATTACATGAAACGTGAAAAACTTGTCTATGCATAGAATTGAGCATTCCTAAGACATCAAATTGGACAATTATTATCTATTTAGTGTTCTTAGAAGCCTTAACTTGATAGTTTAGCTTTTGGGCAACGTTTTGTTAGGTAAAAAAGCCAATTGACCAAGTTTAGTTCAAAATTACATGAAACGTGAAAAACTTGTCTATGCATAGAATTGAGCATTCCTAAGGCATCAAATTGGACCGTTATACTCTATTTAGTGTTCTTAGAAGTCTTAACTTGCTCGTTTAGCTTTTGAACAACGTTTCGTTAGGTAAAGAAGCCAATAGACCAAGTTAAGTTCAAAATTGCACGAAACGTGAAAAACTTGTCTATGCATAGAATTGAGCACTCCTAAGGCATCAAATTGGACCGTTATACTCTATTTAGTGTTCTTAGAAGTCTTTTGGACAACGTTTCGTTAGGTAAAGAAGCCAATAGACCAAGTTAAGTTCAAAATTACACGAAACGTGAAAAACTTGTCTATGCATAGAATTGAGCATTCCTAAGGCATCAAATTGTACAATTATAATCTATTTAGTGTTCTTAGAAGCCTTAACTTGCTAGTTTAGCTTTTGGACAGCGTTTCGTTAGGTAAAGAAGCCAATAGACCAAGTTAAGTTCCAAATTGCATGAAACGTGAAAATCCTATCCATGCATAGAATTGAGCAATCCTAAGGCATCAAATTGGACAATTATTATCTATTTAGTGTTCTTAGAAGCCTTAACTTGCTAGTTTAGCTTTTGGGCAACGTTTCGTTAGGTAAAAAAGCCAATTGACCAAGTTTAGTTCAAAATTACATGAAACGTGAAAAACTTGTCTATGCATAGAATTGAGCATTCCTAAGGCATCAAATTGGACCGTTATACTCTATTTAGTGTTCTTAGAAGTCTTAACTTGCTAGTTTAGCTTTTGGACAACCTTTCGTTAGGTAAAGAAGCCAATAGACCAAGTTAAGTTCAAAATTACATGAAACGTGAAAAACTTGTCTATGCATAGAATTGAGCATTCCTAAGGCATCAAATTGGACAATTATACTCTATTTAGTGTTCTTAGAAGCCTTAACTTGCTAGTTGAGCTTTTGCGCAACGTTTCGTTAGGTAAAGAAGCCAATTGACCAAGTTAAGTTCAAAATTACATGAAACGTGAAAAACTTGTCTATGCATAGAATTGAGCATTCCTAAGGCATCAAATTGGACTGTTATACTCTATTTAGTGTTCTTAGAGGTCTTAACTTGCTAGTTTAGCTTTTGGACAGCCTTTCGTTAGGTAAAGAAGCCAATAGACCAAGTTAAGTTCAAAATTGCATGAAACGTGAAAAACTTGTCTATGCATAGAATTCAGCATTCCTAAGGCATCAAATTGGACAATTATACTCTATTTAGTGTTCTTAGAAGCCTTAACTTGCTAGTTGAGCTTTTGCGCAACGTTTCGTTAGGTAAAGAAGCCAATTGACCAAGTTAAGTTCAAAATTACATGAAACGTGAAAAACTTGTCTATGCATAGAATTGAGCATTCCTAAGGCATCAAATTGGACAATTATAATCTATTTAGTGTTCTTAGAAGCCTTAACTTGCTAGTTGAGCTTTTGGGCATTGTTTCGTTAGGTAAAGAAGCCAATTGACCAAGCTAAGTTCAAAATTACATGAAACGTGAAAAAACTTGTCTATGCATAGAATTGAGCATTCCTAAGACATCAAATTGGACAATTATTATCTATTTAGTGTTCTTAGAAGCCTTAACTTGATAGTTTAGCTTTTGGGCAACGTTTCGTTAGGTAAAAAAGCCAATTGACCAAGTTTAGTTCAAAATTACATGAAACGTGAAAAACTTGTCTATGCATAGAATTGAGCATTCCTAAGGCATCAAATTGGACCGTTATACTCTATTTAGTGTTCTTAGAAGTCTTAACTTGATCGTTTAGCTGTTGAACAACGTTTCGTTAGGTAAAGAAGCCAATAGACCAAGTTAAGTTCAAAATTGCATGAAACTTGAAAAACTTCTCTATGCATAGAATTGAGCACTCCTAAGGCATCAAATTGGACCGTTATACTCTATTTAGTGTTCTTAGAAGTCTTTTGGACAACGTTTCGTTAGGTAAAGAAGCCAATAGACCAAGTTAAGTTCAAAATTGCACGAAACGTGAAAAACTTGTCTATGCATAGAATTGAGCATTCCTAAGGCATCAAATTGGACAATTATAATCTATTTAGTGTTCTTAGAAGCCTTAACTTGCTAGTTTAGCTTTTGGACAACGTTTCGTTATGTAAAGAAGCCAATAGACCAAGTTAAGTTCCAAATTGCGTGAAACGTGAAAATCTTGTCCATGCATAGAATTGAGCAATCCTAAGGCATCAAATTGGACAATTATTATCTATTTAGTGTTCTTAGAAGCCTTAACTTGCTAGTTTAGCTTTTGGGCAACGTTTCGTTAGGTAAAAAAGCCAATTGACCAAGTTTAGTTTAAAATTACATGAAACGTGAAAAACTTGTCTATGCATAGAATTGAGCATTCCTAAGGCATCAAATTGGACCGTTATACTCTATTTAGTGTTCTTAGAAGTCTTAACTTGCTAGTTTAGCTTTTGGACAACCTTTCGTTAGGTAAAGAAGCCAATAGACCAAGTTAAGTTCAAAATTACATGAAACGTGAAAAACTTGTCTATGCATAGAATTGAGCATTCCTAAGGCATCAAATTGGACAATTATACTCTATTTAGTGTTCTTAGAAGCCTTAACTTGCTAGTTGAGCTTTTGCGCAACGTTTCGTTAGGTAAAGAAGCCAATTGACCAAGTTAAGTTCAAAATTATATGAAACGTGAAAAACTTGTCTATGCATAGAATTGAGCATTCCTAAGGCATCAAATTGGACCGTTATACTCTATTTAGTGTTCTTAGAGGTCTTAACTTGCTAGTTTAGCTTTTGGACAGCCTTTCGTTAGGTAAAGAAGCCAATAGACCAAGTTAAGTTCAAAATTGCATGAAACGTGAAAAACTTGTCTATGCATAGAATTCAGCATTCCTAAGGCATCAAATTGGACAATTATACTCTATTTAGTGTTCTCAGAAGCCTTAACTTGCTAGTTGAGCTTTTGCGCAACGTTTCGTTAGGTAAAGAAGCCAATTGACCAAGTTAAGTTCAAAATTACATGAAACGTGAAAAACTTGTCTATGCATAGAATTGAGCATTCCTAAGGCATCAAATTGGACCGTTATACTCTATTTAGTGTTCTTAGAGGTCTTAACTTGCTAGTTTAGCTTTTGGACAGCCTTTCGTTAGGTAAAGAAGCCAATAGACCAAGTTAAGTTCAAAATTGCATGAAACGTGAAAAACTTGTCTATGCATAGAATTCAGCATTCCTAAGGCATCAAATTGGACAGTTATACTCTATTTAGTGTTCTTAGAAGCCTTAACTTGCTAGTTGAGCTTTTGCGCAACGTTTCGTTAGGTAAAGAAGCCAATTGACCAAGTTAAGTTCAAAATTACATGAAACGTGAAAAACTTGTCTATGCATAGAATTGAGCATTCCTAAGGCATCAAATTGGACAATTATAATCTATTTAGTGTTCTTAGAAGCCTTAACTTGATAGTTGAGCTTTTGGGCAACGTTTCGTTAGGTAAAGAAGCCAATTGACCAAGCTAAGTTCAAAATTACATGAAACGTGAAAAACTTGTCTATGCATAGAATTGAGCATTCCTAAGACATCAAATTGGACAATTATTATCTATTTAGTGTTCTTAGAAGCCTTAACTTGATAGTTTAGCTTTTGGGCAACGTTTCGTTAGGTAAAAAAGCCAATTGACCAAGTTTAGTTCAAAATTACATGAAACGTGAAAAACTTGTCTATGCATAGAATTGAGCATTCCTAAGGCATCAAATTGGACCGTTATACTCTATTTAGTGTTCTTAGAAGTCTTAACTTGCTCGTTTAGCTTTTGAACAACGTTTCGTTAGGTAAAGAAGCCAATAGACCAAGTCAAGTTCAAAATTGCACGAAACGTGAAAAACTTGTCTATGCATAGAATTGAGCACTCCTAAGGCATCAAATTGGACCGTTATACTCTATTTAGTGTTCTTAGAAGCCTTAACTTGCTAGTTGAGCTTTTGCGCAACGTTTCGTTAGGTAAAGAAGCCAATTGACCAAGTTAAGTTCAAAATTACATGAAACGTGAAAAACTTGTCTATGCATAGAATTGAGCATTCCTAAGGCATCAAATTGGACCGTTATACTCTATTTAGTGTTCTTAGAGGTCTTAACTTGCTAGTTTAGCTTTTGGACAGCCTTTCGTTAGGTAAAGAAGCCAATAGACCAAGTTAAGTTCAAAATTGCATGAAACGTGAAAAACTTGTCTATGCATAGAATTCAGCATTCCTAAGGCATCAAATTGGACAATTATACTCTATTTAGTGTTCTTAGAAGCCTTAACTTGCTAGTTGAGCTTTTGCGCAACGTTTCGTTAGGTAAAGAAGCCAATTGACCAAGTTAAGTTCAAAATTACATGAAACGTGAAAAACTTGTCTATGCATAGAATTGAGCATTCCTAAGGCATCAAATTGGACAATTATAATCTATTTAGTGTTCTTAGAAGCCTTAACTTGCTAGTTGAGCTTTTGGGCAACGTTTCGTTAGGTAAAGAAGCGAATTGACCAAGCTAAGTTCAAAATTACATGAAACGTGAAAAACTTGTCTATGCATAGAATTGAGCATTCCTAAGACATCAAATTGGACAATTATTATCTATTTAGTGTTCTTAGAAGCCTTAACTTGATAGTTTAGCTTTTGGGCAACGTTTCGTTAGGTAAAAAAGCCAATTGACCAAGTTTAGTTCAAAATTACATGAAACGTGAAAAACTTGTCTATGCATAGAATTGAGCATTCCTAAGGCATCAAATTGGACCGTTATACTCTATTTAGTGTTCTTAGAAGTCTTAACTTGCTCGTTTAGCTTTTGAACAACGTTTCGTTAGGTAAAGAAGCCAATAGACCAAGTTAAGTTCAAAATTGTACGAAACGTGAAAAACTTGTCTATGCATAGAATTGAGCACTCCTAAGGCATCAAATTGGACCGTTATACTCTATTTAGTGTTCTTAGAAGCCTTAACTTGCTAGTTGAGCTTTTGCGCAACGTTTCGTTAGGTAAAGAAGCCAATTGACCAAGTTAAGCTCAAAATTACATGAAACGTGAAAAACTTGTCTATGCATAGAATTGAGCATTCCTAAGGCATCAAATTGGACCGTTATACTCTATTTAGTGTTCTTAGAGGTCTTAACTTGCTAGTTTAGCTTTTGGACAGCCTTTCGTTAGGTAAAGAAGCCAATAGACCAAGTTAAGTTCAAAATTGCATGAAACGTGAAAAACTTGTCTATGCATAGAATTCAGCATTCCTAAGGCATCAAATTGGACAATTATACTCTATTTAGTGTTCTTAGAAGCCTTAACTTGCTAGTTGAGCTTTTGCGCAACGTTTCGTTAGGTAAAGAAGCCAATTGACCAAGTTAAGTTCAAAATTACATGAAACGTGAAAAACTTGTCTATGCATAGAATTGAGCATTCCTAAGGCATCAAATTGGACAATTATAATCTATTTAGTGTTCTTGGAAGCCTTAACTTGCTAGTTGAGCTTTTGGGCAACGTTTCGTTAGGTAAAGAAGCCAATTGACCAAGCTAAGTTAAAAATTACATGAAACGTGAAAAACTTGTCTATGCATAGAATTGAGCATTCCTAAGACATCAAATTGGACAATTATTATCTATTTAGTGTTCTTAGAAGCCTTAACTTGATAGTTTAGCTTTTGGGCAACGTTTCGTTAGGTAAAAAAGCCAATTGACCAAGTTTAGTTCAAAATTACATGAAACGTGAAAAACTTGTCTATGCATAGAATTGATGTAATACCCTGTCCAGAAAAATAAACCTGAATCAAAATAAAGGTAATTAAGAATGAAAAAAAAAATCTATAAATTAATTGAGGAATTTGATTGTGGAAGTGTCGGTTTAAAAATGGTGTGAATCGGACTTAAATCGGATCCAGAATCTAATCTAAACTGTATTAGAAAAACTAATTAAAAGTCAAAATGGCATAATCGTAAATACATTACTGGTATGTTTGTAAATGAAATAGGCGGTGGGGGTATTTTCGGAACTTCATAATTGGGTGGCATTTGTGAAATTAAAGCTTGGTTATTTTGAAAATTTCTTAAAAGGGTGGGGGCAAAGATGGTAGTTTACTGTATTTAGAAAAATTAACTAAAAGACATGAAGAATTAAAAATTGCAAAAAGAACCCAAACTCATCTCTTCTCCTTCCACGCACAAACCACCGGCCAACCACCCAAAGCTTGCCGTCCGGACACCAAACTCGCCACCGATGGTCCCAAAAGAACCCCCAGGTCCCGAGCAGCAAAGCCCAACCCTTCTTGTCCGACGAAAAGCCGTAAAATGGTAGAAAAATCCTCTTGAAGTCATGGAGGAGCCGCCACTTTCCACCATCGATCTGGTGAACTCCGGCGACGATCCGGCGTGCCGTTGGTAGCAAACAACTCACAAGACCATGGGCTACAATCCCCAACCCAGTTCCTGCCGAAACAACCCCCGGATGCCGGAGATTCGAGTTTGACCCGAAATGGGTCAATTTGACCCGGTTTTGACCCGCCTGGAATTTCATTTTCCAGCGATCCCGAAGTTCTATTCTAACTTGTTTTGCTGTTCTGAACATGTTGGCGATGTTTTTGGATCCATACGGGCAACGTTGGAGCATCCCAGAAATTACGTCATAAATACGAGTATACATACGTGCAGGTATAATACTGAGTATAGTTTTAATTAATTGGTGAATATAATATTAATTCAACATTTTATATAATCATGTTAATGGTAGTAAAATATATCATAGTAGTTTATTGTTTTCTAGAATGTATTATTTATTTAAATAAGTTTACTCAACTTAGAATAGTTTACCTTTGAGTCGTCATACTAGTTTGTACGGTTGACGTTGGATCGCTGAATCACAATCATAATAATCACGAGAATGATACGATCACAACCACACCCACGGTGGTGTCATTGGTAGTTGTCGAATGAATAGTATGAATAGTGACCGAGTTGGTGATCGGGTTGCATGCATGCAACTCAATAAAATATGTTAGTGATATTTTGATGATTTAGTCAAGGGTAATTTGGTAATATTGATAAAATGATAAAATGGTAATTTCATCTTCAAGAGTACAAGGATAATTTGGATTTGTACAAATTGTGATTGATTATTCACCAGTATGAAACTGGTATATTGGTATAGGTGATCGAGGAGTTGGACTTGAGACTGTAGACGGTTAACTATTTTGTGTACCGCTATCGAGGTAGGGATTTCTTGCCCTTTTATTTCGAAACACTTTCAGGCCACCGAATTGCTTGAATGGTAAGCTTTGGTTTCCGTCTTGATCATTTCCGAGGGGAAACAAGCCTTCCATGCTTACCATTGTTTCCTTTATATAAATGCTACTCTGAAATGTTATTGTTGAATATTCATAGCCCTTGAAATGCTTGGTCATAAATCGGGCATTATGTGATTCTTCATGCATCATGATATATGAATGTTTCTGTATATATATATGTTGCACGAACGGCATGAATTTCAGGAATTTACATTAGATGCATGGTGGGTCCCGAGGATGGTCCCGAGCTCACGTTAGGTGTTGGATGTTATTTGGGCACGTGCGTGGATGATGGATAGGAGCCTTGTGATGGTCCTAGTCCATAGGATTCCCGTAGCGGTATTTATTACTGCACGCTGGCTAGTTATTTGATGCTAGGCCAGGCGTGGCAGGCTGAGATATCATCATGGGGCCAGTTGTGAGTGGTTGCGACCACATGTGTGCCAACCTTCTCTCTAGTGGTTTGTGATTTACGATGTTGGATGACTGGTTTTGGTTGGATGCTAGAGAGAGAGGTAGTGCGGGTGGATTCTCGTCGGCTTATCGCCACAGGGCGGGAATCTGATTCGCCGGCTTGGGTGTCATTGGAGGTGGATATGGAGGTTCGGTTGGGATGATCGGGTGCATTAGTTTTGCATTGCATATTGTTGCATCGGTTACTCGTTGTTACTTTTTCAGCCTTATTATTCTTTACTTGTGCTCTTTTGTTTTGTCCCTACTGAGCCTTCTGCTCACCCTATCTACTTTCCCTCTCCACAGGTGAGACAAAATCTAGTGCACAGGCTGCGGATCAGCAGGAGGACGCGTGACGGAGGTGGCCTGGACTTTTGTGTTTATTTGCCACGTGCGTGTGAACTTATATATATGTATGGTGTGATGTTGATATGTTTTAGTAGTTTATGTACATTGATGTATGGTGTTGATTTTGTTGGCCGGAAGTGGTGGCCGTAGGGTGTGTTTGATGATGATGATGGGATATGTGTTTGATGGTGGACCTACGGGTCGGTGGATGTTGATGATTTTAGAAGTGTTTTTGGTCTTTGTATGTGACCTGATTACAGGTGGGTTTCCTCAATTTATGGGGAGATGCTGCCGAAATTTTTGGTAAAGTTTATATGGTTTATATTGGTTTGGATGGAACACGTGTGATATACACGTGGTTATGTTTGGTGTGTTGGTTTTTGTGTATTTGTCTCTTCTTCACGCTTCGCGGATCGGGGCGTGACAATTGAGCATTCCTAAGGCATCAAATTGGACCGTTATACTCTATTTAGTGTTCTTAGAGGTCTTAACTTGCTAGTTTAGCTTTTCGACAACGTTTCGTTAGGTAAAGAAGCCAATAGACCAAGTTAAGTTCAAAATTGCATGAAACGTGAAAAACTTGTCTATGCATAGAATTGAGCATTCCTAAGGCATCAAATTGGACAATTATACTCTATTTAGTGTTCTTAGAAGCCTTAACTTGCTAGTTGAGCTTTTGGGCAATGTTTCGTTTGGTAAAGAAGCCAATTGACCAAGCTAAGTTCAAAATTATATGAAACGTGAAAAACTTGTCTATGCATAGATTTGAGCATTCCTAAGACATCAAATTGGACAATTATAATCTATTTAGTGTTCTTAGAAGCCTTAACTTGCTAGTTTAGCTTTTGGACAACGTTTCGTTAGGTAAAGAAGCCAATAGACCAAGTTAAGTTCCA
Organism: Tripterygium wilfordii; assembly: GCF_013401445.1. Classification (NCBI taxonomy): domain Eukaryota; kingdom Viridiplantae; phylum Streptophyta; class Magnoliopsida; order Celastrales; family Celastraceae; genus Tripterygium; species Tripterygium wilfordii. Next base: position 8,207,089 of record NC_052253.1, read on the forward strand.
AATTGCATGAAACGTGAAAATCTTGTCCATCCATAGAATTGAGCATTCCCAAGGCATCAAATTGGACCGTTATACTCTATTTAGTGTTCTTAGAAGCCTTAACTTGCTAGTTTATCTTTTCGACAACGTTTCGTTGGGTAAAGAAGCCAATAGACCAAGTTAAGTTCAAAATTGCATGAAACGTGAAAAACTTGTCTATGCATAGAATTGAGCATTCCTAAGGCATCAAATTGGACAATTATAATCTATTTAGTGTTCTTAGAAGCCTTAACTTGCTAGTTGAGCTTTTGGGCAACGTTTCGTTTGGTAAAGAAGCCAATTGACCAAGCTAAGTTCAAAATTGCATGAAACGTGAAAAACTTGTCTATGCATAGAATTGAGCATTCCTAAGACATCAAATTGGACAATTATTATCTATTTAGTGTTCTTAGAAGCCTTAACTTGATAGTTTAGCTTTTGGGCAACGTTTCGTTAGGTAAAAAAGCCAATTGACCAAGTTTAGTTCAAAATTACATGAAACGTGAAAAACTTGTCTATGCATAGAATTGAGCATTCCTAAGGCATCAAATTGGACAATTATAATCTATTTAGTGTTCTTAGAGGCCTTAACTTGCTAGTTGAGCTTTTGGGCTACATTTCGTTAGGTAAAGAAGCCAATTGACCAAGCTAAGTTCAAAATTACATGAAACGTGAAAAACTTGTCTATGCATAGAATTGAGCATTCAAAAGGCATCAAATTGGACCGTTATACTCTATTTAGTGTTCTTAGAAGTCTTAACTTGCTAGTTTAGCTTTTGGACAACCTTTCGTTAGGTAAAGAAGCCAATTGACCAAGCTAAGTTCAAAATTACATGAAACGTGAAAAACTTGTCTATGCATAGAATTGAGCATTCCTAAGGCATCAAATTGGACCGTTATACTCTATTTAGTGTTCTTAGAGGTCTTAACTTGCTAGTTTAGCTTTTGGACAGCCTTTCGTTAGGTAAAAAAGCCAATAGACCAAGTTAAGTGCAAAATTGCATGAAACGTGAAAAACTTGTCTATGCATAGAATTCAGCATTCCTAGGGCATCAAATTGGACAATTATAATCTATTTAGTGTTCTTAGAAGCCTTAACTTGCTAGTTGAGCTTTTGCGCAACGTTTCGTTAGGTAAAGAAGCCAATTGACCAAGTTAAGTTCAAAATTACATGAAACGTGAAAAACTTGTCTATGCATAGAATTGAGCATTCCTAAGGCATCAAATTGGACCGTTATACTCTATTTAGTGTTCTTAGAGGTCTTAACTTGCTAGTTTAGCTTTTGGACAGCCTTTCGTTAGGTAAAGAAGCCAATAGACCAAGTTAAGTTCAAAATTGCATGAAACGTGAAAAACTTGTCTATGCATAGAATTCAGCATTCCTAAGGCATCAAATTGGACAATTATACTCTATTTAGTGTTCTTAGAAGCCTTAACTTGCTAGTTGAGCTTTTGCGCAACGTTTCGTTAGGTAAAGAAGCCAAATGACCAAGTTAAGTTCAAGATTGCATGAAACGTGAAAAACTTGTCTATGCATAGAATTGAGCATTCCTAAGACATCAAATTGGACAATTATTATCTAATTAGTGTTCTTAGAAGCCTTAACTTGATAGTTTAGCTTTTGGGCAACGTTTCGTTAGGTAAAAAAGCCAATTGACCAAGTGTAGTTCAAAATTACATGAAACGTGAAAAACTTGTCTATGCATAGAATTGAACATTCCTAAGGCATCAAATTGGACCGTTATACTCTATTTAGTGTTCTTAGAAGTCTTAACTTGCTCGTTTAGCTTTTGAACAACGTTTCGTTAGGTAAAGAAGCCAATTGACCAAGTTAAGTTCAAAATTACATGAAACGTGAAAAACTTGTCTATGCATAGAATTGAGCATTCCTAAGGCATCAAATTGGACCGTTATACTCTATTTAGTGTTCTTAGAGGTCTTAACTTGCTAGTTTAGCTTTTGGACAGCCTTTCGTTAGGTAAAGAAGCCAATAGACCAAGTTAAGTTCAAAATTGCATGAAACGTGAAAAACTTGTCTATGCATAGAATTCAGCATTCCTAAGGCATCAAATTGGACAATTATACTCTATTTAGTGTTCTTAGAAGCCTTAACTTGCTAGTTGAGCTTTTGCGCAACGTTTCGTTAGGTAAAGAAGCCAATTGACCAAGTTAAGTTCAAAATTACATGAAACGTGAAAAACTTGTCTATGCATAGAATTGAGCATTCCTAAGGCATCAAATTGGACCGTTATACTCTATTTAGTGTTCTTAGAGGTCTTAACTTGCTAGTTTAGCTTTTGGACATCCTTTCGTTAGGTAAAGAAGCCAATAGACCAAGTTAAGTTCAAAATTGCATGAAACGTGAAAAACTTGTCTATGCATAGAATTCAGCATTCCTAAGGCATCAAATTGGACAATTATACTCTATTTAGTGTTCTTAGAAGCCTTAACTTGCTAGTTGAGCTTTTGCGCAACGTTTCGTTAGGTAAAGAAGCCAATTGACCAAGTTAAGTTCAAAATTGCATGAAACGTGAAAAACTTGTCTATGCATAGAATTGAGCATTCCTAAGACATCAAATTGGACAATTATTATCTATTTAGTGTTCTTAGAAGCCTTAACTTGATAGTTTAGCTTTTGGGCAACGTTTCGTTAGGTAAAAAAGCCAATTGACCAAGTTTAGTTCAAAATTACATGAAACGTGAAAAACTTGTCTATGCATAGAATTGAGCATTCCTAAGGCATCAAATTGGACCGTTATACTCTATTTAGTGTTCTTAGAAGTCTTAACTTGCTCGTTTAGCTTTGAACAACGTTTCGTTAGGTAAAGAAGCCAATAGACCAAGTTAAGTTCAAAATTGCACGAAACGTGAAAAACTTGTCTATGCATAGAATTGAGCACTCCTAAGGCATCAAATTGGACAATTATACTCTATTTAGTGTTCTTAGAAGCCTTAACTTGCTAGTTGAGCTTTTGCGCAACGTTTCGTTAGGTAAAGAAGCCAATTGACCAAGTTAAGTTCAAAATTACATGAAACGTGAAAAACTTGTCTATGCATAGAATTGAGCATTCCTAAGGCATCAAATTGGACCGTTATACTCTATTTAGTGTTCTTAGAGGTCTCAACTTGCTAGTTTAGCTTTTGGACAGCCTTTCGTTAGGTAAAGAAGCCAATAGACCAAGTTAAGTTCAAAATTGCATGAAACGTGAAAAACTTGTCTATGCATAGAATTCAGCATTCCTAAGGCATCAAATTGGACCGTTATACTCTATTTAGTGTTCTTAGAAGCCTTAACTTGCTAGTTTAGCTTTTGGACAACGTTTCGTTGGGTAAAGAAGCCAATAGACCAAGTTAAGTTCAAAATTACATCAAACGTGAAAAACTTGTCTACGCATAGAATTGAGCATTCCTAAGGCATCTAATTGGACCGTTATATTCTATTTAGTGTTCTTAGAAGCCTTAACTTGCTAGTTTAGCTTTTGGACAACGTTTCGTTGGGTAAAGAAGCCAATAGGCCAAGTTAAGTTCAAAATTGCATGAAACGTGAAAAACTTGTCTATGCATAGAATTGAGCATTCCTAAGGCATCAAATTGGACCGTTATACTCTATTTAGTGTTCTTAGAAGTCTTAACTTGCTCGTTTAGCTTTTGAACAACGTTTCGTTAGGTAAAGAAGCCAATAGACCAAGTTAAGTTCAAAATTGCACGAAACGTGAAAAACTTGTCTATGCATAGAATTGAGCACTCCTAAGGCATCAAATTGGACCGTTATACTCTATTTAGTGTTCCTAGAAGTCTTAACTTGCTAGTTTAGATTTTGGACAACGTTTCGTTAGGTAAAGAAACCAATAGACCAAGTTAAGTTCAAAATTACATGAAACGTGAAAAACTTGTCTATACATAGAATTGAGCATTCCTAAGGCATCAAATTGGACAATTATAATCTATTTAGTGTTCTTAGAAGCCTTAACTTGCTAGTTGAGCTTTTGGGCTACGTTTCGTTAGGTAAATAAGCCAATTGACCAAGCTAAGTTCAAAATTACATGAAACGTGAAAAACTTGTCTATGCATAGAATTGAGCATTCCTAAGGCATCAAATTGGACCGTTATACTCTATTTAGTGTTCTTAGAAGTCTTAACTTGCTAGTTTATCTTTTGGACAACCTTTCGTTAGGTAAAGAAGCCAGTAGACCAAGTTAAGTTCAAAATTGCACGAAACGTGAAAAACTTGTCTATGCATAGAATTGAGCACTCCTAAGGCATCAAATTGGACCGTTATACTCTATTTAGTGTTCTTAGAAGTCTTAACTTGCTAGTTTAGATTTTGGACAACGTTTCGTTAGGTAAAGAAACCAATAGACCAAGTTAAGTTCAAAATTACATGAAACGTGAAAAACTTGTCTATACATAGAATTGAGCATTCCTAAGGCATCAAATTGGACAATTATAATCTATTTAGTGTTCTTAGAAGCCTTAACTTGCTAGTTGAGCTTTTGGGCTACGTTTCGTTAGGTAAATAAGCCAATTGACCAAGCTTAAGTTCAAAATTACATGAAACGTGAAAAACTTGTCTATGCATAGAATTGAGCATTCCTAAGGCATCAAATTGGACCGTTATACTCTATTTAGTGTTCTTAGAAGTCTTAACTTGCTAGTTTAGCTTTTGGACAACCTTTCGTTAGGTAAAGAAGCCAGTAGACCAAGTTAAGTTCAAAATTGCATGAAACGTGAAAAACTTGTCTATGCATAGAATTGAGCATTCCTTAGGCATCAAATTGGACCGTTATACTCTATTTAGTGTTCTTAGAAGCCTTAACTTGCTAGTTTAGCTTTTGGACAACGTTTCGTTGGGTAAAGAAGCCAATAGGCCAAGTTAAGTTCAAAATTGCATGAAACGTGAAAAACTTGTCTATGCATAGAATTGAGCATTCCTAAGACATCAAATTGGACAATTATTATCTATTTAGTGTTCTTAGAAGCCTTAACTTGATAGTTTAGCTTTTGGGCAACGTTTCGTTAGGTAAAAAAGCCAATTGACCAAGTTTAGTTCAAAATTACATGAAACGTGAAAAACTTGTCTATGCATAGAATTGAGCATTCCTAAGGCATCAAATTGGACCGTTATACTATATTTAGTGTTCTTAGAAGTCTTAACTTTCTCGTTTAGCTTTTGAACAACGTTTCGTTAGGTAAAGAAGCCAATAGACCAAGTTAAGTTCAAAATTGCACGAAACGTGAAAAACTTGTCTATGCATAGAATTGAGCACTCCTAAGGCATCAAATTGGACCGTTATACTCTATTTAGTGTTCTTAGAAGTCTTAACTTGCTAGTTTAGATTTTGGACAACGTTTCGTTAGGTAAAGAAGCCAATAGACCAAGTTAAGTTCAAAATTGCACGAAACATGAAAAACTTGTCTATGCATAGAATTGAGCATTCCTAAGGCATCAAATTGGACAATTATAATCTATTTAGTGTTCTTAGAAGCCTTAACTTGCTAGTTTAGCTTTTGGACAACGTTTCGTTAGGTAAAGAAGCCAATAGACCAAGTTAAGTTCCAAATTGCATGAAACGTGAAAAATCTTGTCCTATGCATAGAATTGAGCAATTCCTAAGGCATCAAATTGGACAATTATTATCTATTTAGTGTTCTTAGAAGCCTTAACTTGCTAGTTTAGCTTTTGGGCAACGTTTCGTTAGGTAAAAAAGCCAATTGACCAAGTTTAGTTCAAAATTACATGAAACGTGAAAAACTTGTCTATGCATAGAATTGAGCATTCCTAAGGCATCAAATTGGACCGTTATAATCTATTTAGTGTTCTTAGAAGTCTTAACTTGCTCGTTTAGCTTTTGAACAACGTTTCGTTAGGTAAAGAAGCCAATTGACCAAGTTAAGTTCAAAATTACATGAAACGTGAAAAACTTGTCTATGCATAGAATTGAGCATTCCTAAGGCATCAAATTGGACCGTTATACTCTATTTACTGTTCTTAGAAGTCTTAACTTGCTCGTTTAGCTTTTGAACAACGTTTCGTTAGGTAAAGAAGCCAATAGACCAAGTTAAGTTCAAAATTGCACGAAACGTGAAAAACTTGTCTATGCATAGAATTGAGCACTTCCTAAGGCATCAAATTGGACCGTTATACTCTATTTAGTGTTCTTAGAAGTCTTAACTTGCTAGTTTAGATTTTGGACAACGTTTCGTTAGGTAAAGAAACCAATAGACCAAGTTAAGTTCAAAATTACATGAAACGTGAAAAACTTGTCTATACATAGAATTGAGCATTCCTAAGGCATCAAATTGGACAATTATAATCTATTTAGTGTTCTTAGAAGCCTTAACTTGCTAGTTGAGCTTTTGGGCTACGTTTCGTTAGGTAAATAAGCCAATTGACCAAGCTAAGTTCAAAATTACATGAAACGTGAAAAACTTGTCTATGCATAGAATTGAGCATTCCTAAGGCATCAAATTGGACCGTTATACTCTATTTAGTGTTCTTAGAAGTCTTAACTTGCTAGTTTATCTTTTGGAAAACCTTTCGTTAGGTAAAGAAGCCAGTAGACCAAGTTAAGTTCAAAATTGCATGAAACGTGAAAAACTTGTCTATGCATAGAATTGAGCATTCCTTAGGCATCAAATTGGACCGTTATACTCTATTTAGTGTTCTTAGAAGCCTTAACTTGCTACTTTAGCTTTTGGACAACGTTTCGTTGGGTAAAGAAGCCAATAGGCCAAGTTAAGTTCAAAATTGCATGAAACGTGAAAAACTTGTCTATGCATAGAATTGAGCATTCCTAAGACATCAAATTGGACAATTATTATCTATTTAGTGTTCTTAGAAGCCTTAACTTGATAGTTTAGCTTTTGGGCAACGTTTCGTTAGGTAAAAAAGCCAATTGACCAATTTAGTTCAAAATTACATGAAACGTGAAAAACTTGTCTATGCATAGAATTGAGCATTCCTAAGGCATCAAATTGGACCGTTATACTCTATTTAGTGTTCTTAGAAGTCTTAACTTGCTCGTTTAGCTTTTGAACAACGTTTCGTTAGGTAAAGAAGCCAATAGACCAAGTTAAGTTCAAAATTGCACGAAACGTGAAAAACTTGTCTATGCATAGAATTGAGCACTTCCTAAGGCATCAAATTGGACCGTTATACTCTATTTAGTGTTCTTAGAAGTCTTAACTTGCTAGTTTAGATTTTGGACAACGTTTCGTTAGGTAAAGAAACCAATAGACCAAGTTAAGTTCAAAATTACATGAAACGTGAAAAACTTGTCTATACATAGAATTGAGCATTCCTAAGGCATCAAATTGGACAATTATAATCTATTTAGTGTTCTTAGAAGCCTTAACTTGCTAGTTGAGCTTTTGGGCTACGTTTCGTTAGGTAAATAAGCCAATTGACCAAGCTAAGTTCAAAATTACATGAAACGTGAAAAACTTGTCTATGCATAGAATTGAGCATTCCTAAGGCATCAAATTGGACCGTTATACTCTATTTAGTGTTCTTAGAAGTCTTAACTTGCTAGTTTAGCTTTTGGAAAACCTTTCGTTAGGTAAAGAAGCCAGTAGACCAAGTTAAGTTCAAAATTGCATGAAACGTGAAAAACTTGTCTATGCATAGAATTGAGCATTCCTTAAGGCATCAAATTGGACCGTTATACTCTATTTAGTGTTCTTAGAAGCCTTAACTTGCTACTTTAGCTTTTGGACAACGTTTCGTTGGGTAAAGAAGCCAATAGGCCAAGTTAACTTCAAAATTGCATGAAACGTGAAAAACTTGTCTATGCATAGAATTGAGCATTCCTAAGACATCAAATTGGACAATTATTATCTATTTAGTGTTCTTAGAAGCCTTAACTTGATAGTTTAGCTTTTGGGCAACGTTTCGTTAGGTAAAAAAGCCAATTGACCAAGTTTAGTTCAAAATTACATGAAACGTGAAAAACTTGTCTATGCATAGAATTGAGCATTCCTAAGGCATCAAATTGGACTGTTATACTATATTTAGTGTTCTTAGAAGTCTTAACTTTCTCGTTTAGCTTTTGAACAACGTTTCGTTAGGTAAAGAAGCCAATAGACCAAGTTAAGTTCAAAATTGCACGAAACGTGAAAAACTTGTCTATGCATAGAATTGAGCATTCCTAAGGCATCAAATTGGACCGTTATAATCTATTTAGTGTTCTTAGAAGTCTTAACTTGCTAGTTTAGCTTTTGGACAACCTTTCGTTAGGTAAAGAAGCCAATAGACCAAGTTAAGTTCAAAATTACATGAAACGTGAAAAACTTGTCTATGCATAGAATTGAGCATTCCTAAGGCATCAAATTGGACAATTATACTCTATTTAGTGTTCTTAGAAGCCTTAACTTGCTAGTTGAGCTTTTGCGCAACGTTTCGTTAGGTAAAGAAGCCAATTGACCAAGTTAAGTTCAAAATTACATGAAACGTGAAAAACTTGTCTATGCATAGAATTGAGCATTCCTAAGGCATCAAATTGGACCGTTATACTCTATTTAGTGTTCTTAGAGGTCTCAACGTGCTAGTTTAGCTTTTGGACAGCCTTTCGTTCGGTAAAGAAGCCAATAGACCAAGTTAAGTTCAAAATTGCATGAAACGTGAAAAACTTGTCTATGCATAGAATTCAGCATTCCTAAGGCATCAAATTGGACCGTTATACTCTATTTAGTGTTCTTAGAAGCCTTAACTTGCTAGTTTAGCTTTTGGACAACGTTTCGTTGGGTAAAGAAGCCAATAGACCAAGTTAAGTTCAAAATTGCATGAAACGTGAAAAACTTGTCTATGCATAGAATTGAGAATTCCTAAGGCATCAAATTGGACAATTATTATCTATTTAGTGTTCTTAGAAGCCTTAACTTGCTAGTTTAGCTTTTGGGCAACGTTTCGTTAGGTTGAAAAGCCAATTGACCAAGTTAAGTTCAAAATTACATCAAACGTGAAAAACTTGTCTACGCATAGAATTGAGCATTCCTAAGGCATCTAATTGGACCGTTATACTCTATTTAGTGTTCTTAGAAGTCTTAACTTGCTAGTTTAGCTTTTGGACAACATTTCGTTAGGTAAAGAACCCAGTAGACCAAGTTAAGTTCAAAATTGCACGAAACGTGAAAAACTTGTCTATGCATAGAATTGAGCATTCCTTAGGCATCAAATTGGACCGTTATACTCTATTTAGTGTTCTTAGAAGCCTTAACTTGCTAGTTTAGCTTTTGGACAACGTTTCGTTGGGTAAAGAAGCCAATAGGCCAAGTTAAGTTCAAAATTGCATGAAACGTGAAAAACTTGTCTATGCATAGAATTGAGCATTCCTAAGACATCAAATTGGACAATTATTATCTATTTAGTGTTCTTAGAAGCCTTAAGTTGCTAGTTTAGCTTTTGGGCAACGTTTCATTCGGTAAAAAAGCCAATTGACCAAGTTAAGTTCAAAATTACATCAAACGTGAAAAACTTGTCTATGCATAGAATTGAGCATTCCTAAGGCATCAAATTGGACCATTATACTCTATTTAGTGTTCTTAGAAGCCTTAACTTGCTAGTTTAGCTTTTGGGCAACGTTTCGTTAGGTAAAGAAGCCAATTGACCAAGTTAAGTTCAAAATTACATGAAACGTGAAAAACTTGTTTATGCATAGAATTGAGCATTCCTAAGGCATCAAATTGGACCGTTATACTCTATTTAGTGTTCATTAGAAGTCTTAACTTGCTAGTTTAGCTTTTGGACAACCTTTCGTTAGGTAAAGAAGCCAAGTAGACCAAGTTAAGTTCAAAATTGCACTGAAACGTGAAAGACTTGTCTATGCATAGAATTGAGCATTCCTAAGGCATCAAATTGGACCGTTATACTCTATTTAGTGTTCTTAGAAGCCTTAACTTGCTAGTTTAGCTTTTGGACAACGTTTCGTTAGGGTAAAGAAGCCAATAGGACCAAGTTAAGTTCAAAATTGCATGAAACGTGAAAAACTTGTCTATGCATAGAATTGAGCATTCCTAAGGCATCAAATTGGACAATTATATCTATTTAGTGTTCTTAGAAGCCTTAACTTGCTAGTTTAGCTTTTGGGCAACGTTTCGTTAGGTAAAGAAGCCAATTGACCAAGTTAAGTTCAAAATTACATGAAACGTGAAAAACTTGTCTATGCATAGAATTGAGCATTCCTAAGGCATCAAATTGGACCGTTATACTCTATTTAGTGTTCTTAGAAGTCTTAACTTGCTCGTTTAGCTTTTGAACAACGTTTCGTTAGGTAAAGAAGCCAATTGACCAAGTTAAGTTCAAAATTGCACGAAACGTGAAAAACTTGTCTATGCATAGAATTGAGCACTCCTAAGGCATCACATTGGACCGTTATACTCTATTTAGTGTTCTTAGAAGTCTTAACTTGCTAGTTTAGATTGTGGACAACGTTTCGTTAGGTAAAGAAACCAATAGACCAAGTTAAGTTCAAAATTACATGAAACGTGAAAAACTTGTCTATACATAGAAATGAGCATTCCAAAGGCATCAAATTGGACAATTATAATCTATTTAGTGTTCTTAGAAGCCTTAACTTGCTAGTTGAGCTTTTGGACTACGTTTCGTTAGGTAAAGAAGCCAATTGACCAAGCTAAGTTCAAAATTACATGAAACGTGAAAAACTTGTCTATGCATAGAATTGAGCATTCCTAAGGCATCAAATTGGACCGTTATACTCTATTTAGTGTTCTTAGAAGTCTTAACTTGCTAGTTTAGCTTTTGGACAACCTTTCGTTAGGTAAAGAAGCCAGTAGACCAAGTTAAGTTCAAAATTGCATGAAACGTGAAAAACTTGTCTATGCATAGAATTGAGCATTCCTTAGGCATCAAATTGGACCGTTATACTCTATTTAGTGTTCTTAGAAGCCTTAACTTGCTAGTTTAGCTTTTGGACAACGTTTCGTTAGGGTAAAGAAGCCAATAGGACCAAGTTAAGTTCAAAATTGCATGAAACGTGAAAAACTTGTCTATGCATAGAATTGAGCATTCCTAAGGCATCAAATTGGACAATTATTATCTATTTAGTGTTCTTAGAAGCCTTAACTTGCTAGTTTAGCTTGTGGGCAACGTTTCGTTAGGTAAAGAAGCCAATTGACCAAGTTAAGTTCAAAATTGCATGAAACGTGAAAAACTTGTCTATGCATAGAATTGAGCATTCCTAAGGCATCAAATTGGACCGTTATACTCTATTTAGTGTTCTTAGAAGTCTTAACTTGGTAGTTTAGCTTTTGAACAACGTTTCGTTAGGTAAAGAAGCCAATAGACCAAGTTAAGTTCAAAATTGCACTGAAACGTGAAAAACTTGTCTATGCATAGAATTGAGCATTCCTAAGGCATCAAATTGGACCGTTATACTCTATTTAGTGTTCTTAGAAGTCTTAACTTGCTAGTTTAGCTTTTGGACAACGTTTCGTTAGGTAAAGAAGCCAATAGACCAAGTTAAGTTCAAAATTGCACTGAAACGTGAAAAACTTGTCTATGCATAGAATTGAGCATTCCTAAGGCATCAAATTGGACAATTATACTCTATTTAGTGTTCTTAGAAGCCTTAACTTGCTAGTTTAGCTTTTGGACAACGTTTCGTTAGGTAAAGAAGCCAATAGACCAAGTTAAGTTCAAAATTGCATGAAACGTGAAAAACTTGTCTATGCATAGAATTGAGCAATTCCTAAGGCATCAAATTGGACAATTATTACTCTATTTAGTGTTCTTAGAAGCCTTAACTTGCTAGTTTAGCTTTTGGGCAACGTTTCGTTAGGTAAAAGAAGCCAATTGACCAAGTTAGTTCAAAATTACATGAAACGTGAAAAACTTGTCTATGCATAGAATTGAGCATTCCTAAGGCATCAAATTGGACAATTATACTCTATTTAGTGTTCTTAGAAGCCTTAACTTGCTAGTTGAGCTTTTGGGCAACGTTTCGTTAGGTAAAGAAGCCAATTGACCAAGTTAAGTTCAAAATTACATGAAACGTGAAAAACTTGTCTATGCATAGAATTGAGCATTCCTAAGGCATCAAATTGGACAATTATACTCTATTTAGTGTTCTTAGAAGCCTTAACTTGCTAGTTGAGCTTTTGCGCAACGTTTCGTTAGGTAAAGAAGCCAATTGACCAAGTTAAGTTCAAAATTACATGAAACGTGAAAAACTTGTCTATGCATAGAATTGAGCATTCCTAAGGCATCAAATTGGACCGTTATACTCTATTTAGTGTTCTTAGAGGTCTTAACTTGCTAGTTTAGCTTTTGGACAGCCTTTCGTTAGGTAAAGAAGCCAATAGACCAAGTTAAGTTCAAAATTGCATGAAACGTGAAAAACTTGTCTATGCATAGAATTGAGCATTCCTAAGGCATCAAATTGGACCGTTATACTCTATTTAGTGTTCTTAGAAGCCTTAACTTGCTAGTTTAGCTTTTGGACAACGTTTCGTTGGGTAAAGAAGCCAATAGACCAAGTTAAGTTCAAAATTGCATGAAACGTGAAAAACTTGTCTATGCATAGAATTGAGCATTCCTAAGGCATCAAATTGGACAATTATTATCTATTTAGTGTTCTTAGAAGCCTTAACTTGCTAGTTTAGCTTTTGGGCAACGTTTCGTTAGGTAAAAAAGCCAATTGACCAAGTTAAGTTCAAAATTACATCAAACGTGAAAAACTTGTCTACGCATAGAATTGAGCATTCCTAAGGCATCTAATTGGACCGTTATATTCTATTTAGTGTTCTTAGAAGCCTTAATTTGCTAGTTTAGCTTTTGGACAACGTTTCGTTGTGTAAAGAAGCCAATAGGATAAGTTAAGTTCAAAATTGCATGAAACGTGAAAAACTTGTTTATGCATAGAATTGAGCATTCCTAAGGCATCAAATTGGACCATTATACTCTATTTAGTGTTCTTAGAAGTCTTAACTTGCTAGTTTAGCTTTTGGACAACATTTCGTTAGGTAAAGAACCCTGTAGACCAAGTTAAGTTCAAAATTGCACGAAACGTGAAAAACTTGTCTATGCATAGAATTGAGCATTCCTTAGGCATCAAATTGGACCGTTATACTCTATTTAGTGTTCTTAGAAGCCTTAACTTGCTAGTTTAGCTTTTGGACAACGTTTCGTTGGGTAAAGAAGCCAATAGGCCAAGTTAAGTTCAAAATTGCATGAAACGTGAAAAACTTGTCTATGCATAGAATTGAGCATTCCTAAGGCATCAAATTGGACAATTATTATCTATTTAGTGTTCTTAGAAGCCTTAACTTGCTAGTTTAGCTTTTGGGCAACGTTTCGTTAGGTAAAAAAGCCAATTGACCAAGTTAAGTTCAAAATTACATGAAACGTGAAAAACTTGTCTATGCATAGAATTGAGCATTCCTAAGGCATCAAATTGGACCGTTATACTCTATTTAGTGTTCTTAGAAGCCTTAACTTGCTAGTTTAGCTTTTGGGCAACGTTTCGTTAGGTAAAGAAGCCAATTGACCAAGTTAAGTTCAAAATTACATGAAACGTGAAAAACTTGTCTATGCATAGAATTGAGCATTCCTAAGGCATCAAATTGGACCGTTATACTCTATTTAGTGTTCTTAGAAGTCTTAACTTGCTAGTTTAGCTTTTGGACAACCTTTCGTTAGGTAAAGAAGCCAAGTAGACCAAGTTAAGTTCAAAATTGCATGAAACGTGAAAAACTTGTCTATGCATAGAATTGAGCATTCCTAAGGCATCAAATTGGACCGTTATACTCTATTTAGTGTTCTTAGAAGCCTTAACTTGCTAGTTTAGCTTTTGGACAACGTTTCGTTAGGTAAAGAAGCCAATAGGACCAAGTTAAGTTCAAAATTGCATGAAACGTGAAAAACTTGTTTATGCATAGAATTGAGCATTCCTAAGGCATCAAATTGGACCATTATACTCTATTTAGTGTTCTTAGAAGTCTTAACTTGCTAGTTTAGCTTTTGGACAACATTTCGTTAGGTAAAGAAGCCAAGTAGACCAAGTTAAGTTCAAAATTGCACGAAACGTGAAAAACTTGTCTATGCATAGAATTGAGCATTCCTAAGGCATCAAATTGGACCGTTATACTCTATTTAGTGTTCTTAGAAGCCTTAACTTGCTAGTTTAGCTTTTGGACAACGTTTCGTTAGGGTAAAGAAGCCAATAGACCAAGTTAAGTTCAAAATTGCATGAAACGTGAAAAACTTGTCTATGCATAGAATTGAGCATTCCTAAGGCATCAAATTGGACAATTATTATCTATTTAGTGTTCTTAGAAGCCTTAACTTGCTAGTTTAGCTTTTGGGCAACGTTTCGTTAGGTAAAGAAGCCAATTGACCAAGTTAAGTTCAAAATTACATGAAACGTGAAAAACTTGTCTATGCATAGAATTGAGCATTCCTAAGGCATCAAATTGGACCGTTATACTCTATTTAGTGTTCTTAGAAGCCTTAACTTGCTAGTTTAGCTTTTGGGCAACGTTTCGTTAGGTAAAGAAGCCAATTGACCAAGTTAAGTTCAAAATTACATGAAACGTGAAAAACTTGTCTATGCATAGAATTGAGCATTCCTAAGGCATCAAATTGGACCGTTATACTCTATTTAGTGTTCTTAGAAGTCTTAACTTGCTAGTTTAGCTTTTGGACAACCTTTCGTTAGGTAAAGAAGCCAAGTAGACCAAGTTAAGTTCAAAATTGCACGAAACGTGAGAAACTTGTCTATGCATAGAATTGAGCATTCCTAAGGCATCAAATTGGACCGTTATACTCTATTTAGTGTTCTTAGAAGCCTTAACTTGCTAGTTTAGCTTTTCGACAACGTTTCGTTAGGGTAAAGAAGCCAATAGGACCAAGTTAAGTTCAAAATTGCATGAAACGTGAAAAACTTGTCTATGCATAGAATTGAGCATTCCTAAGGCATCAAATTGGACAATTATTATCTATTTAGTGTTCTTAGAAGCCTTAACTTGCTAGTTTAGCTTTTGGGCAACGTTTCGTTAGGTAAAGAAGCCAATTGACCAAGTTAGTTCAAAATTACATGAAACGTGAAAAACTTGTCTATGCATAGAATTGAGCATTCCTAAGGCATCAAATTGGACCGTTATACTCTATTTAGTGTTCTTAGAAGTCTTAACTTGCTAGTTTAGCTTTTGGAACAACGTTTCGTTAGGTAAAGAAGCCAATAGACCAAGTTAAGTTCAAAATTGCATGAAACGTGAAAAACTTGTCTATGCATAGAATTGAGCATTCCTAAGGCATCAAATTGGACCGTTATACTCTATTTAGTGTTCTTAGAAGTCTTAACTTGCTAGTTTAGCTTTTGGACAACGTTTCGTTAGGTAAAGAAGCCAATAGACCAAGTTAAGTTCAAAATTGCATGAAACGTGAAAAACTTGTCTATGCATAGAATTGAGCATTCCTAAGGCATCAAATTGGACAATTATAATCTATTTAGTGTTCTTAGAAGCCTTAACTTGCTAGTTTAGCTTTTGGACAACGTTTCGTTGGGTAAAGAAGCCAATAGACCAAGTTAAATTTAAATTGCATGAAACGTGAAAAACTTGTCTATGCATAGAATTGAGCATTCCTAAGGCATCAAATTGGACAATTATTATCTATTTAGTGTTCTTAGAAGCCTTAAGTTGCTAGTTTAGCTTTTGGGCAACGTTTCGTTAGGTAAAAAAGCCAATTGACCAAGTTAAGTTCAAAATTACATCAAACGTGAAAAACTTGTCTATGCATAGAATTGAGCATTCCTAAGGCATCAAATTGGACCGTTATACTCTATTTAGTGTTCTTAGAAGTCTTAACTTGCTCGTTTAGCTTTTGGACAACCTTTCGTTAGGTAAAGAAGCCAATAGACCAAGTTAAGTTCAAAATTACATGAAACGTGAAAAACTTGTCTATGCATAGAATTGAGGCATTCCTAAGGCATCAAATTGGACAATTATACTCTATTTAGTGTTCTTAGAAGCCTTAACTTGCTAGTTGAGCTTTTGCGCAACGTTTCGTTAGGTAAAGAAGCCAATTGACCAAGTTAAGTTCAAAATTACATGAAACGTGAAAAACTTGTCTATGCATAGAATTGAGCATTCCTAAGGCATCAAATTGGACCGTTATACTCTATTTAGTGTTCTTAGAAGGTCTTAACTTGCTAGTTTAGCTTTTGGACAGCCTTTCGTTAGGTAAAGAAGCCAATAGACCAAGTTAAGTTCAAAATTGCATGAAACGTGAAAAACTTGTCTATGCATAGAATTGAGCATTCCTAAGGCATCAAATTGGACCGTTATACTCTATTTAGTGTTCTTAGAAGCCTTAACTTGCTAGTTTAGCTTTTGGACAACGTTTCGTTGGGTAAAGAAGCCAATAGACCAAGTTAAGTTCAAAATTACATGAAACGTGAAAAACTTGTCTATGCATAGAATTGAGCATTCCTAAGGCATCAAATTGGACATTATTATCTATTTAGTGTTCTTAGAAGCCTTAACTTGCTAGTTTAGCTTTTGGACAACGTTTCGTTAGGTAAAGAAGCCAATTGACCAAGTTAAGTTCAAAATTACATGAAACGTGAAAAACTTGTCTATGCATAGAATTGAGCATTCCTAAGGCATCAAATTGGACCGTTATACTCTATTTAGTGTTCTTAGAAGTCTTAACTTGCTAGTTTAGCTTTTGGACAACCTTTCGTTAGGTAAAGAAGCCAATAGACCAAGTTAAGTTCAAAATTGCACGAAACGTGAAAAACTTGTCTATGCATAGAATTGAGCATTCCTAAGGCATCAAATTGGACCGTTATACTCTATTTAGTGTTCTTAGAAGTCTTAACTTGCTAGTTTAGCTTTTGGACAACGTTTCGTTGGGTAAAGAAGCCAATAGACCAAGTTAAGTTCAAAATTGCATGAAACGTGAAAAACTTGTCTATGCATAGAATTGAGCATTCCTAAGGCATCAAATTGGACAATTATAATCTATTTAGTGTTCTTAGAAGCCTTAACTTGCTAGTTGAGCTTTTGGGCAACGTTTCGTTAGGTAAAGAAGCCAATTGACCAAGCTAAGTTCAAAATTACATGAAACGTGAAAAACTTGTCTATGCATAGAATTGAGCATTCCTAAGGCATCAAATTGGACAATTATAATCTATTTAGTGTTCTTAGAAGCCTTAACTTGCTAGTTTAGCTTTTGGACAACGTTTCGTTAGGTAAAGAAGCCAATAGACCAAGTTAAGTTCAAAATTGCATGAAACGTGAAAAACTTGTCCATGCATAGAATTGAGCATTCCTAAGGCATCAAATTGGACCGTTATACTCTATTTAATGTCCTTAGAAGGCTTAACTTGCTAGTTTAGCTTTTGGACAACGTTTCGTTAGGTAAAGAAGCCAATAGACCAAGTTAAGTTCAAAATTGCATGGAACGTGAAAAACTTGTCTATGCATAGAATTGAGCATTCCTAAGGCATCAAATTGGACCGTTATACTCTATTTAGTGTTCTTAGAAGCCTTAACTTGCTAGTTGAGCTTTTGGGCAACGTTTCGTTAGGTAAAGAAGCCAATAGACCAAGTTAAGTTCAAAATTGCATGAAACGTGAAAAACTTGTCTATGCATAGAATTGAGCATTCCTAAGGCATCAAATTGGACCGTTATACTCTATTTAGTGTTCTTAGAAGGCTTAACTTGCTAGTTTAGCTTTTGGGCAACGTTTCGTTAGGTAAAGAAGCCAATTGACCAAGTTAAGTTCAAAATTACATGAAACGTGAAAAACTTGTTTATGCATAGAATTGAGCATTCCTAAGGCATCAAATTGGACCGTTATACTCTATTTAGTGTTCTTAGAAGGCCTTAACTTGCTAGTTTAGCTTTTGGACAACGTTTCGTTGGGTAAAGAAGCCAATAGGCCAAGTTAAGTTCAAAATTGCATGAAACGTGAAAAACTTGTTTATGCATAGAATTGAGCATTCCTAAGGCATCAAATTGGACCGTTATACTCTATTTAGTGTTCTTAGAAGTCTTAACTTGCTAGTTTAGCTTTTGGACAACGTTTCGTTAGGTAAAGAAGCCAATAGACCAAGTTAAGTTCAAAATTACATGAAACGTGAAAAACTTGTCTATGCATAGAATTGAGCATTCCTGAGGCATCAAATTGGACAATTATACTCTATTTAGTGTTCTTAGAAGCCTTAACTTGCTAGTTTAGCTTTTGGGACAACGTTTCGTTAGGTAAAGAAGCCAATAGACCAAGTTAAGTTCAAAATTGCATGAAACGTGAAAAACTTGTCTATGCATAGAATTGAGCATTCCTTAAGGCATCAAATTGGACCGTTATACTCTATTTAGTGTTCTTAGAAGCCTTAACTTGCTAGTTTAGCTTTTGGACAACGTTTCGTTGGGTAAAGAAGCCAATAGACCAAGTTAAGTTCAAAATTGCATGAAACGTGAAAAACT
Source organism: Tripterygium wilfordii (assembly GCF_013401445.1). NCBI lineage: Eukaryota > Viridiplantae > Streptophyta > Magnoliopsida > Celastrales > Celastraceae > Tripterygium > Tripterygium wilfordii. Next base: position 8,225,558 of record NC_052253.1, read on the forward strand.
TGTCTATGCATAGAATTGAGCATTCCTAAGGCATCAAATTGGACAATTATTATCTATTTAGTGTTCTTAGAAGCCTTAACTTGCTAGTTTAGCTTTTGGACAACGTTTCGTTAGGTAAAAAAGCCAATTGACCAAGTTAGTTCAAAATTACATGAAACGTGAAAAACTTGTCTATGCATAGAATTGAGCATTCCTAAGGCATCAAATTGGACCGTTATACTCTATTTAGTGTTCTTAGAAGTCTTAACTTGCTCGTTTAGCTTTTGAACAACGTTTCGTTAGGTAAAGAAGCCAATAGACCAAGTTAAGTTCAAAATTGCACGAAACGTGAAAAACTTGTCTATGCATAGAATTGAGCACTCCTAAGGCATCAAATTGGACCGTTATACTCTATTTAGTGTTCTTAGAAGTCTTAACTTGCTAGTTTAGATTTTGGACAACGTTTCGTTAGGTAAAGAAACCAATAGACCAAGTTAAGTTCAAAATTACATGAAACGTGAAAAACTTGTCTATACATAGAATTGAGCATTCCTAAGGCATCAAATTGGACAATTATAATCTATTTAGTGTTCTTAGAAGCCTTAACTTGCTAGTTGAGCTTTTGGGCTACGTTTCGTTAGGAAAAGAAGCCAATTGACCAAGCTAAGTTCAAAATTACATGAAACGTGAAAAACTTGTCTATGCATAGAATTGAGCATTCCTAAGGCATCAAATTGGACCGTTATACTCTATTTAGTGTTCTTAGAAGTCTTAACTGTTGGATCGGATGGCACCACAAGAGGGGGGTGAATTGTGATCTTAATCAAATTTAGACTAAGTCACCTCTTTTTGTATTTCAATTGAGTTTCACCCTAAGCGGAAGCAATTTAAATAAGTTGAATATAAATGTATACAAAGATAATCACATAAATCAAACTTAACAACAAGAATCAAGTCAAATGATCAAAATGAATATCGCACACCAAAACAAGTTATAATGAAGCACAAAATCAGATTCAACAAATGTATGCACAAGCTTGATTCTATCACCCTAGATGTCCAATTTCAAGTATGCAATGCAAGTATGATATGCTAAAATGAAATTGCTGTAAAGTAAAGAGGGCAAAGAGATTTATAGTGGTTCGGCTTAACCCAAGCCTACTCCACTCCCCAAGTCCCACTTGGGAATTTCAAACACTCCAATATAGCTTGTTCAACCGAGTCAAGCGGAACTCATACAACCAGTGTTTTTGTAGCTCAAACACCAAACTTTACACACCGTGTGGTTTATAGCTCACCACACCAAACTCTACACACCGTGTGGTTTGTAGCTCACCACACTAACTTAATCAACAAAATACAAGCTCAAAAATGGCTCTAAGAATAACCGGGTATGAGATAAGTTTAGGCTCAAAGGCTGGCTCTTTAGTAGCTAGATATGGAAGTGTTTAGGCTCAATTTATGTTCTGGAAATCAGATTGTTCAAGTAAGAAAATGGCTCTTGAGGAAATGATAAGAATCAAGTAAGAAAGGCTCAAGAGTAACAATAAAGCTTTACTTGGCTAGTGTGTATGATCTCTCTTCAAAATCAAGTATGTAATCAAGGAATGAATGAGTGAAAGAATGAAAGCTTAGAAGATGAAGAACACTAGAGAGAGAGAGTGTAATTTTCGGCCAAGTATGTGCACCATAGACAAAGAGTTAGTTTTTATAGAAATTGTGGAGTGTAAGCTCATGAAATGAGAGCCATTGGATTGATATGAAAGATATGGACCCTTGGATCATTATAGACGTTAGAAGGCTTAGAGAAGTGTGAAAATGATTACAACAATTGACTTGAGAAAAGTTTGTCTCTTAGGTGGAATAAATGATGACCTTTGGATCAAATGAAGATTCAATTTTGGCCATAGGATGTAAAGTAGGAGAGATAAGAATAAGGCTTGAATCTTTGGCCATTGGATTAAAATGTGATTTTGATGTAGAGAGAATATGATCCATTGGATGTGGAGTGTCTTGGTGGGAAAGAGAAATGGTTTTGAAATAAAGCTTCCCACACATGTGAAGAGAAAAACTTGTCATAAGACTTGTTGTACCTCTTGTCTCCTCCTTTCAAATTAACTTTTCCTTCTCTTCTCTTTTTGGCTCCAAGTCTTCTAGTTAAGATGTAACTATGGTTAACTTGTCTTCTTTGCCATGTCATCAATGCCATGTCATTAATGCCATGTCAACAATGCCATGTCAGCTGCCACGTCACGTCCGTCGATTCTGACTTTGACTAGAAAGTTAATTTTACTTCAATTGATCCCAATTAAGCTCCAAGACATCTTTGGCAAAACTTGACTTATGTTGACCACGAAATTGACTTTCTTAATCATGTTTGACACTGATTAAGCCTTCACTAATGTTGGTCAAGGATGACATTAGGACCAATTTACGTTTTGGTCACCCTACACACAAATCATACTCAAGACATGCTATGTAAACCCTTTTAGGATTTCTTGCAATTAGTCCACGTTAGTTCAATAATCAAATCATCAAATAAGCACAATTGAACTAGTTTAATATAAGTCTTGAATTCCTAAACTAATCAAGTAGCCATATGCACCTAGGTTTCTCAATACAATCAATAGATCAAAGTTCAATCAAAACCAGCCGTTGTAATCACTCAAACATATATTCAACATTCTCCCCCTTTTGATGATTACAAAATAACTTATGTAACTTTGAGCTATTTTCTTTAATTCACATGAGAAACTCTCCCCCTCACATTATGCTTCACACAAATAAACTTCCTATAAGCATATGTTTCAATAAACACAAGGGAATTGCAATTCAAGACAAGTAAAGTTCAAAATTGCATGAAACGTGAAAAACTTGTCTATGCATAGAATTGAGCATTCCTTAGGCATCAAATTGGACAGTTATACTCTATTTAGTGTTCTTAGAAGCCTTAACTTGCTAGTTTAGCTTTTGGACAACGTTTCGTTGTGTAAAGAAGCCAATAGGCCAAGTTAAGTTCAAAATTGCATGAAACGTGAAAAACTTGTCTATGCATAGAATTGAGCATTCCTAAGGCATCAAATTGGACAATTATTATCTATTTAGTGTTCTTAGAAGCCTTAACTTGCTAGTTTAGCTTTTGGGCAACGTTTCGTTAGGTAAAGAAGCCAATTGACCAAGTTAAGTTCAAAATTACATGAAACGTGAAAAACTTGTCTATGCATAGAATTGAGCATTCCTAAGGCATCAAATTGGACCGTTATACTCTATTTAGTGTTCTTAGAAGTCTTAACTTGCTCGTTTAGCTTTTGAACAACGTTTCGTTAGGTAAAGAAGCCAATAGACCAAGTTAAGTTCAAAATTGCACGAAACGTGAAAAACTTGTCTATGCATAGAATTGAGCATTCCTAAGGCATCAAATTGGACCGTTATACTCTATTTAGTGTTCTTAGAAGTCTTAACTTGCTAGTTTAGCTTTTGGACAACGTTTCGTTAGGTAAAGAAGCCAATAGACCAAGTTAAGTTCAAAATTGCATGAAACGTGAAAAACTTGTCTATGCATAGAATTGAGCATTCCTAAGGCATCAAATTGGACCGTTATACTCTATTTAGTGTTCTTAGAAGCCTTAACTTGCTAGTTTAGCTTTTGGGCAACGTTTCGTTAGGTAAAGAAGCCAATTGACCAAGTTAAGTTCAAAATTACATGAAACGTGAAAAACTTGTCTATGCATAGAATTGAGCATTCCTAAGGCATCAAATTGGACCGTTATACTCTATTTAGTGTTCTTAGAAGCCTTAACTTGCTAGTTTAGCTTTTGGACAACGTTTCGTTGGGTAAAGAAGCCAATAGACCAAGTTAAGTTCAAAATTGCATGAAACGTGAAAAACTTGTCTATGCATAGAATTGAGCATTCCTAAGGCATCAAATTGGACATTTATTACTCTATTTAGTGTTCTTAGAAGCCTTAACTTGCTAGTTTAGCTTTTGGGCAACGTTTCGTTAGGTAAAGAAGCCAATTGACCAAGTTAAGTTCAAAATTACATGAAACGTGAAAAACTTGTCTATGCATAGAATTGAGCATTCCTAAGGCATCAAATTGGACCGTTATACTCTATTTAGTGTTCTTAGAAGTCTTAACTTGCTAGTTTAGCTTTTGGAACAACGTTTCGTTAGGTAAAGAAGCCAATAGACCAAGTTAAGTTCAAAATTACATGAAACGTGAAAAACTTGTCTATGCATAGAATTGAGCATTCCTAAGGCATCAAATTGGACCGTTATACTCTATTTAGTGTTCTTAGAAGTCTTAACTTGCTAGTTTAGCTTTTGGACAACGTTTCGTTAGGTAAAGAAGCCAATAGACCAAGTTAAGTTCAAAATTGCATGAAACGTGAAAAACTTGTCTATGCATAGAATTGAGCATTCCTAAGGCATCAAATTGGACCGTTATACTCTATTTAGTGTTCTTAGAAGTCTTAACTTGCTAGTTTAGCTTTTGGACAACGTTTCGTTAGGTAAAGAAGCCAATAGACCAAGTTAAGTTCAAAATTGCACGAAACGTGAAAAACTTGTCTATGCATAGAATTGAGCATTCCTAAGGCATCAAATTGGACCGTTATACTCTATTTAGTGTTCTTAGAAGCCTTAACTTGCTAGTTTAGCTTTTGGGACAACGTTTCGTTAGGTAAAGAAGCCAATTAGACCAAGTTAAGTTCAAAATTACATGAAACGTGAAAAACTTGTCTATGCATAGAATTGAGCATTCCTAAGGCATCAAATTGGACCGTTATACTCTATTTAGTGTTCTTAGAAGCCTTAACTTGCTAGTTTAGCTTTTGGACAACGTTTCGTTAGGTAAAGAAGCCAATAGACCAAGTTAAGTTCAAAATTGCATGAAACGTGAGAAACTTGTCTATGCATAGAATTGAGCATTCCTAAGGCATCAAATTGGACAATTATACTCTATTTAGTGTTCTTAGAAGCCTTAACTTGCTAGTTGAGCTTTTGGGCAACGTTTCGTTAGGTAAAGAAGCCAATTGACCAAGCTAAGTTCAAAATTACATGAAACGTGAAAAACTTGTCTATGCATAGAATTGAGCATTACTAAGGCATCAAATTGGACCGTTATACTCTATTTAGTGTTCTTAGAAGTCTTAACTTGCTAGTTTAGCTTTTGGACAACGTTTCGTTAGTTAAAGAAGCCAATAGACCAAGTTAATTTCAAAATTACATGAAACGTGAAAAACTTGTCTATGCATAGAATTGAGCATTCCTAAGGCATCAAATTGGACAATTATACTCTATTTAGTGTTCTTAGAAGCCTTAACTTGCTAGTTTAGCTTTTGGACAACGTTTCGTTAGGTAAAGAAGCCAATAGACCAAGTTAAGTTCAAAATTGCATGAAACGTGAAAAACTTGTCTATGCATAGAATTGAGCATTCCTAAGGCATCAAATTGGAACCGTTATACTCTATTTAGTGTTCTTAGAAGGCTTAACTTGCTAGTTTAGCTTTTGGACAACGTTTCGTTAGGTAAAGAAGCCAATAGACCAAGTTAAGTTCAAAATTGCATGAAACGTGAAAAACTTGTCTATGCATAGAATTGAGCATTCCTAAGGCATCAAATTGGACCGTTATACTCTATTTAGTGTTCTTAGAAGTCTTAACTTGCTAGTTTAGCTTTTGGACAACGTTTCGTTAGGTAAAGAAGCCAATAGACCAAGTTAAGTTCAAAATTGCATGAAACGTGAAAAACTTGTCTATGCATAGAATTGAGCATTCCTAAGGCATCAAATTGGACAGTTATACTCTATTTAGTGTTCTTAGAAGTCTTAACTTGCTAGTTTAGCTTTTGGACAACGTTTCGTTAGGTAAAGAAGCCAATAGACCAAGTTAAGTTCAAAATTGCATGAAACGTGAAAAACTTGTCTATGCATAGAATTGAGCATTCCTAAGGCATCAAATTGGACCGTTATACTCTATTTAGTGTTCTTAGAAGTCTTAACTTGCTAGTTTAGCTTTTGGACAACGTTTCGTTAGGTAAAGAAGCCAATAGACCAAGTTAAGTTCAAAATTACATGAAACGTGAAAAACTTGTCTATGCATAGAATTGAGCATTCCTAAGGCATCAAATTGGACAGTTATACTCTATTTAGTGTTCTTAGAAGCCTTAACTTGCTAGTTTAGCTTTTGGACAACGTTTCGTTGGGTAAAGAAGCCAATAGACCAAGTTAAGTTCAAAATTGCATGAAACGTGAAAAACTTGTCTATGCATAGAATTGAGCATTCCTAAGGCATCAAATTGGACAAGTTATACTCTATTTAGTGTTCTTAGAAGCCTTAACTTGCTAGTTTAGCTTTTGGGCAACGTTTCGTTAGGTAAAGAAGCCAATTGACCAAGTTAAGTTCAAAATTACATGAAACGTGAAAAACTTGTCTATGCATAGAATTGAGCATTCCTAAGGCATCAAATTGGACCGTTATACTCTATTTAGTGTTCTTAGAAGTCTTAACTTGCTAGTTTAGCTTTTGGACAACGTTTCGTTAGGTAAAGAAGCCAATAGACCAAGTTAAGTTCAAAATTACATGAAACGTGAAAAACTTGTCTATGCATAGAATTGAGCATTCCTAAGGCATCAAATTGGACAATTATACTCTATTTAGTGTTCTTAGAAGCCTTAACTTGCTAGTTTAGCTTTTGGCAACGTTTCGTTAGGTAAAGAAGCCAATTGACCAAGTTAAGTTCAAAATTACATGAAACGTGAAAAACTTGTCTATGCATAGAATTGAGCATTCCTAAGGCATCAAATTGGACCGTTATACTCTATTTAGTGTTCTTAGAAGTCTTAACTTGCTAGTTTAGCTTTTGGACAACCGTTTCGTTAGGTAAAGAAGCCAATAGACCAAGTTAAGTTCAAAATTGCATGAAACGTGAAAAACTTGTCTATGCATAGAATTGAGCATTCCTAAGGCATCAAATTGGACAAGTTATACTCTATTTAGTGTTCTTAGAAGCCTTAACTTGCTAGTTTAGCTTTTGGACAACGTTTCGTTAGGTAAAGAAGCCAATAGACCAAGTTAAGTTCAAAATTGCATGAAACGTGAAAAACTTGTCTATGCATAGAATTGAGCATTCCTAAGGCATCAAATTGGACAATTATTACTCTATTTAGTGTTCTTAGAAGCCTTAACTTGCTAGTTTAGCTTTTGGGCAACGTTTCGTTAGGTAAAGAAGCCAATTGACCAAGTTAAGTTCAAAATTACATGAAACGTGAAAAACTTGTCTATGCATAGAATTGAGCATTCCTAAGGCATCAAATTGGACCGTTATACTCTATTTAGTGTTCTTAGAAGTCTTAACTTGCTAGTTTAGCTTTTGGACAACGTTTCGTTAGGTAAAGAAGCCAATAGACCAAGTTAAGTTCAAAATTACATGAAACGTGAAAAACTTGTCTATGCATAGAATTGAGCATTCCTAAGGCATCAAATTGGACAATTATACTCTATTTAGTGTTCTTAGAAGCCTTAACTTGCTAGTTTAGCTTTTGGGCAACGTTTCGTTAGGTAAAGAAGCCAATTGACCAAGTTAAGTTCAAAATTACATGAAACGTGAAAAACTTGTCTATGCATAGAATTGAGCATTCCTAAGGCATCAAATTGGGCCGTTATACTCTATTTAGTGTTCTTAGAAGTCTTAACTTGCTAGTTTAGCTTTTGGACAACCTTTCGTTAGGTAAAGAAGCCAATAGACCAAGTTAAGTTCCAAATTGCATGAAACGTGAAAAACTTGTCTATGCGTAGAATTGAGCATTCCTAAGGCATCAAATTGGACCGTTATACTCTATTTAGTGTTCTTAGAAGCCTTAACTTGCTAGTTTAGCTTTTGGACAACGTTTCGTTAGGTAAAGAAGCCAATAGACCAAGTTAAGTTCAAAATTGCATGAAACGTGAAAAACTTGTCTATGCATAGAATTGAGCATTCCTAAGGCATCAAATTGGACAATTATAATCTATTTAGTGTTCTTAGAAGCCTTAACTTGCTAGTTTAGCTTTTGGGCAACGTTTCGTTAGGTAAAGAAGCCAATTGACCAAGTTAAGTTCAAAATTACATGAAACGTGAAAAACTTGTCTATGCATAGAATTGAGCATTCCTAAGGCATCAAATTGGACCGTTATACTCTATTTAGTGTTCTTAGAAGTCTTAACTTGCTAGTTTAGCTTTTGGACAACGTTTCGTTAGGTAAAGAAGCCAATAGACCAAGTTAAGTTCAAAATTACATGAAACGTGAAAAACTTGTCTATGCATAGAATTGAGCATTCCTAAGGCATCAAATTGGACAGTTATACTCTATTTAGTGTTCTTAGAAGCCTTAACTTGCTAGTTTAGCTTTTGGACAAAGTTTCGTTAGGTAAAGAAGCCAATAGACCAAGTTAAGTTCAAAATTGCATGAAACGTGAAAAACTTGTCTATGCATAGAATTGAGCATTCCTAAGGCATCAAATTGGACAATTATACTCTATTTAGTGTTCTTAGAAGCCTTAACTTGCTAGTTTAGCTTTTGGGCAACGTTTCGTTAGGTAAAGAAGCCAATTGACCAAGTTAAGTTCAAAATTACATGAAACGTGAAAAACTTGTCTATGCATAGAATTGAGCATTCCTAAGGCATCAAATTGGACCGTTATACTCTATTTAGTGTTCTTAGAAGTCTTAACTTGCTAGTTTAGCTTTTGGACAACGTTTCGTTAGGTAAAGAAGCCAATAGACCAAGTTAAGTTCAAAATTACATGAAACGTGAAAAACTTGTCTATGCATAGAATTGAGCATTCCTAAGGCATCAAATTGGACGGTTATACTCTATTTAGTGTTCTTAGAAGCCTTAACTTGCTAGTTTAGCTTTTGGGCAACGTTTCGTTAGGTAAAGAAGCCAATTGACCAAGTTAAGTTCAAAATTACATGAAACGTGAAAAACTTGTCTATGCATAGAATTGAGCATTCCTAAGGCATCAAATTGGACCGTTATACTCTATTTAGTGTTCTTAGAAGTCTTAACTTGCTAGTTTAGCTTTTGGACAACCTTTCGTTAGGTAAAGAAGCCAATAGACCAAGTTAAGTTCAAAATTGCATGAAACGTGAAAAACTTGTCTATGCATAGAATTGAGCATTCCTAAGGCATCAAATTGGACCGTTATACTCTATTTAGTGTTCTTAGAAGCCTTAACTTGCTAGTTTAGCTTTTGGACAACGTTTCGTTAGGTAAAGAAGCCAATAGACCAAGTTAAGTTCAAAATTGCATGAAACGTGAAAAACTTGTCTATGCATAGAATTGAGCATTCCTAAGGCATCAAATTGGACAATTATACTCTATTTAGTGTTCTTAGAAGCCTTAACTTGCTAGTTTAGCTTTTGGGCAACGTTTCGTTAGGTAATGAAGCCAATTGACCAAGTTAAGTTCAAAATTACATGAAACGTGAAAAACTTGTCTATGCATAGAATTGAGCATTCCTAAGGCATCAAATTGGACCGTTATACTCTATTTAGTGTTCTTAGAGGTCTTAACTTGCTAGTTTAGCTTTTGGACAACGTTTCGTTAGGTAAAGAAGCCAATAGACCAAGTTAAGTTCAAAATTGCATGAAACGTGAAAAACTTGTCTATGCATAGAATTGAGCATTCCTAAGGCATCAAATTGGACAGTTATACTCTATTTAGTGTTCTTAGAAGCCTTAACTTGCTAGTTTAGCTTTTGGACAACGTTTCGTTAGGTAAAGAAGCCAATAGACCAAGTTAAGTTCAAAATTGCATGAAACGTGAAAAACTTGTCTATGCATAGAATTGAGCATTCCTAAGGCATCAAATTGGACAAGTTATACTCTATTTAGTGTTCTTAGAAGCCTTAACTTGCTAGTTTAGCTTTTGGGCAACGTTTCGTTAGGTAAAGAAGCCAATTGACCAAGTTAAGTTCAAAATTACATGAAACGTGAAAAACTTGTCTATGCATAGAATTGAGCATTCCTAAGGCATCAAATTGGACCGTTATACTCTATTTAGTGTTCTTAGAAGTCTTAACTTGCTAGTTTAGCTTTTGGACAACGTTTCGTTAGGTAAAGAAGCCAATAGACCAAGTTAAGTTCAAAATTACATGAAACGTGAAAAACTTGTCTATGCATAGAATTGAGCATTCCTAAGGCATCAAATTGGACAGTTATACTCTATTTAGTGTTCTTAGAAGCCTTAACTTGCTAGTTTAGCTTTTGGGCAACGTTTCGTTAGGTAAAGAAGCCAATTGACCAAGTTAAGTTCAAAATTACATGAAACGTGAAAAACTTGTCTATGCATAGAATTGAGCATTCCTAAGGCATCAAATTGGACCGTTATACTCTATTTAGTGTTCTTAGAAGTCTTAACTTGCTAGTTTAGCTTTTGGACAACGTTTCGTTAGGTAAAGAAGCCAATAGACCAAGTTAAGTTCAAAATTGCATGAAACGTGAAAAACTTGTCTATGCATAGAATTGAGCATTCCTAAGGCATCAAATTGGACCGTTATACTCTATTTAGTGTTCTTAGAAGCCTTAACTTGCTAGTTTAGCTTTTGGACAACGTTTCGTTAGGTAAAGAAGCCAATAGACCAAGTTAAGTTCAAAATTGCATGAAACGTGAAAAACTTGTCTATGCATAGAATTGAGCATTCCTAAGGCATCAAATTGGACAATTATACTCTATTTAGTGTTCTTAGAAGCCTTAACTTGCTAGTTTAGCTTTTGGGCAACGTTTCGTTAGGTAAAGAAGCCAATTGACCAAGTTAAGTTCAAAATTACATGAAACGTGAAAAACTTGTCTATGCATAGAATTGAGCATTCCTACGGCATCAAATTGGACCGTTATACTCTATTTAGTGTTCTTAGAAGTCTTAACTTGCTAGTTTAGCTTTTGGACAACGTTTCGTTAGGTAAAGAAGCCAATAGACCAAGTTAAGTTCAAAATTGCATGAAACGTGAAAAACTTGTCTATGCATAGAATTGAGCATTCCTAAGGCATCAAATTGGACCGTTATACTCTATTTAGTGTTCTTAGAAGCCTTAACTTGCTAGTTTAGCTTTTGGACAACGTTTCGTTGGGTAAAGAAGCCAATAGACCAAGTTAAGTTCAAAATTGCATGAAACGTGAAAAACTTGTCTATGCATAGAATTGAGCATTCCTAAGGCATCAAATTGGACAATTATACTCTATTTAGTGTTCTTAGAAGCCTTAACTTGCTAGTTTAGCTTTTGGGCAACGTTTCGTTAGGTAAAGAAGCCAATTGACCAAGTTAAGTTCAAAATTACATGAAACGTGAAAAACTTGTCTATGCATAGAATTGAGCATTCCTAAGGCATCAAATTGGACCGTTATACTCTATTTAGTGTTCTTAGAGGTCTTAACTTGCTAGTTTAGCTTTTGGACAGCCTTTCGTTAGGTAAAGAAGCCAATAGACCAAGTTAAGTTCAAAATTACATCAAACGTGAAAAACTTGTCTATGCATAGAATTGAGCATTCCTAAGGCATCAAATTGGACTATTATAATCTATTTAGTGTTCTTAGAAGCCTTAACTTGCTAGTTGAGCTTTTGGGCAACGTTTCGTTAGGTAAAGAAGCCAATTGACCAAGTTAAGTTCAAAATTACATGAAACGTGAAAAACTTGTCTATGCATAGAATTGAGCATTCCTAAGGCATCAAATTGGACCGTTATACTCTATTTAGTGTTCTTAGAAGTCTTAACTTGCTAGTTTAGCTTTTGGACAACGTTTCGTTAGGTAAAGAAGCCAATAGACCAAGTTAAGTTCAAAATTGCATGAAACGTGAAAAACTTGTCTATGCATAGAATTGAGCATTCCTAAGGCATCAAATTGGACCGTTATACTCTATTTAGTGTTCTTAGAAGCCTTAACTTGCTAGTTTAGCTTTTGGACAACGTTTCGTTAGGTAAAGAAGCCAATAGACCAAGTTAAGTTCAAAATTGCATGAAACGTGAAAAACTTGTCTATGCATAGAATTGAGCATTCCTAAGGCATCAAATTGGACAATTATTATCTATTTAGTGTTCTTAGAAGCCTTAACTTGCTAGTTTAGCTTTTGGGCAACGTTTCGTTAGGTAAAGAAGCCAATTGACCAAGTTAAGTTCAAAATTACATGAAACGTGAAAAACTTGTCTATGCATAGAATTGAGCATTCCTAAGGCATCAAATTGGACCGTTATACTCTATTTAGTGTTCTTAGAAGTCTTAACTTGCTAGTTTAGCTTTTGGACAACCGTTTCGTTAGGTAAAGAAGCCAATAGACCAAGTTAAGTTCAAAATTGCATGAAACGTGAAAAACTTGTCTATGCATAGAATTGAGCATTCCTAAGGCATCAAATTGGACCGTTATACTCTATTTAGTGTTCTTAGAAGCCTTAACTTGCTAGTTTAGCTTTTGGACAACGTTTCGTTAGGTAAAGAAGCCAATAGACCAAGTTAAGTTCAAAATTGCATGAAACGTGAAAAACTTGTCTATGCATAGAATTGAGCATTCCTAAGGCATCAAATTGGACAATTATACTCTATTTAGTGTTCTTAGAAGCCTTAACTTGCTAGTTTAGCTTTTGGGCAACGTTTCGTTAGGTAAAGAAGCCAATTGACCAAGTTAAGTTCAAAATTACATGAAACGTGAAAAACTTGTCTATGCATAGAATTGAGCATTCCTAAGGCATCAAATTGGACAATTATACTCTATTTAGTGTTCTTAGAAGCCTTAACTTGCTAGTTTAGCTTTTGGACAACGTTTCGTTAGGTAAAGAAGCCAATAGACCAAGTTAAGTTCAAAATTGCATGAAACGTGAAAAACTTGTCTATGCATAGAATTGAGCATTCCTAAGGCATCAAATTGGACCGTTATACTCTATTTAGTGTTCTTAGAAGCCTTAACTTGCTAGTTTAGCTTTTGGACAACGTTTCGTTGGGTAAAGAAGCCAATAGACCAAGTTAAGTTCAAAATTGCATGAAACGTGAAAAACTTGTCTATGCATAGAATTGAGCATTCCTAAGGCATCAAATTGGACCGTTATACTCTATTTAGTGTTCTTAGAAGCCTTAACTTGCTAGTTTAGCTTTTGGACAACGTTTCGTTAGGTAAAGAAGCCAATTAGACCAAGTTAAGTTCAAAATTACATGAAACGTGAAAAACTTGTCTATGCATAGAATTGAGCATTCCTAAGGCATCAAATTGGACCGTTATACTCTATTTAGTGTTCTTAGAAGTCCTTAACTTGCTAGTTTAGCTTTTGGACAACGTTTCGTTAGGTAAAGAAGCCAATAGACCAAGTTAAGTTCAAAATTGCATGAAACGTGAAAAACTTGTCTATGCATAGAATTGAGCATTCCTAAGGCATCAAATTGGACCGTTATACTCTATTTAGTGTTCTTAGAAGCCTTAACTTGCTAGTTTAGCTTTTGGACAACGTTTCGTTAGGTAAAGAAGCCAATAGACCAAGTTAAGTTCAAAATTGCATGAAACGTGAAAAACTTGTCTATGCATAGAATTGAGCATTCCTAAGGCATCAAATTGGACAGTTATACTCTATTTAGTGTTCTTAGAAGCCTTAACTTGCTAGTTTAGCTTTTGGGCAACGTTTCGTTAGGTAAAGAAGCCAATTAGACCAAGTTAAGTTCAAAATTACATGAAACGTGAAAAACTTGTCTATGCATAGAATTGAGCATTCCTAAGGCATCAAATTGGACCGTTATACTCTATTTAGTGTTCTTAGAAGTCTTAACTTGCTAGTTTAGCTTTTGGACAACGTTTCGTTAGGTAAAGAAGCCAATAGACCAAGTTAAGTTCAAAATTGCATGAAACGTGAAAAACTTGTCTATGCATAGAATTGAGCATTCCTAAGGCATCAAATTGGACCGTTATACTCTATTTAGTGTTCTTAGAAGTCTTAACTTGCTAGTTTAGCTTTTGGACAACGTTTCGTTAGGTAAAGAAGCCAATAGACCAAGTTAAGTTCAAAATTGCATGAAACGTGAAAAACTTGTCTATGCATAGAATTGAGCATTCCTAAGGCATCAAATTGGACAGTTATACTCTATTTAGTGTTCTTAGAAGCCTTAACTTGCTAGTTTAGCTTTTGGACAACGTTTCGTTAGGTAAAGAAGCCAATAGACCAAGTTAAGTTCAAAATTGCATGAAACGTGAAAAACTTGTCTATGCATAGAATTGAGCATTCCTAAGGCATCAAATTGGACAGTTATACTCTATTTAGTGTTCTTAGAAGCCTTAACTTGCTAGTTTAGCTTTTGGACAACGTTTCGTTAGGTAAAGAAGCCAATTGACCAAGTTAAGTTCAAAATTACATGAAACGTGAAAAACTTGTCTATGCATAGAATTGAGCATTCCTAAGGCATCAAATTGGACCGTTATACTCTATTTAGTGTTCTTAGAAGTCTTAACTTGCTAGTTTAGCTTTTGGACAACGTTTCGTTAGGTAAAGAAGCCAATAGACCAAGTTAAGTTCAAAATTACATGAAACGTGAAAAACTTGTCTATGCATAGAATTGAGCATTCCTAAGGCATCAAATTGGACAAGTTATACTCTATTTAGTGTTCTTAGAAGCCTTAACTTGCTAGTTTAGCTTTTGGGCAACGTTTCGTTAGGTAAAGAAGCCAATTGACCAAGTTAAGTTCAAAATTACATGAAACGTGAAAAACTTGTCTATGCATAGAATTGAGCATTCCTAAGGCATCAAATTGGACCGTTATACTCTATTTAATGTTCTTAGAAGTCTTAACTTGCTAGTTTAGCTTTTGGACAACGTTTCGTTAGGTAAAGAAGCCAATAGACCAAGTTAAGTTCAAAATTGCATGAAACGTGAAAAACTTGTCTATGCATAGAATTGAGCATTCCTAAGGCATCAAATTGGACAGTTATACTCTATTTAGTGTTCTTAGAAGCCTTAACTTGCTAGTTTAGCTTTTGGGCAACGTTTCGTTAGGTAAAAAAGCTAATTGACCAAGTTAATTTCAAAATTACATTAAACGTGAAAAACTTGTCTATGCATAGAATTGAGCATTCCTAAGGCATCAACTTGGACCGTTATACTCTATTTAGTGTTCTTAGAAGCCTTAACTTGCTAGTTTAGCTTTTGGGCAACGTTTCGTTAGGTAAAGAAGCCAATAGACCAAGTTAAGTTCAAAATTGCATGAAACGTGAAAAACTTGTCTATGCATAGAATTGAGCATTCCTAAGGCATCAAATTGGACCGTTATACTCTATTTAGTGTTCTTAGAAGCCTTAACTTGCTAGTTTAGCTTTTGGACAACGTTTCGTTAGGTAAAGAAGCCAATAGACCAAGTTAAGTTCAAAATTGCATGAAACGTGAAAAACTTGTCTATGCATAGAATTGAGCATTCCTAAGGCATCAAATTGGACAGTTATACTCTATTTAGTGTTCTTAGAAGCCTTAACTTGCTAGTTTAGCTTTTGGACAACGTTTCGTTAGGTAAAGAAGCCAATAGACCAAGTTAAGTTCAAAATTAGCATGAAACGTGAAAAACTTGTCTATGCATAGAATTGAGCATTCCTAAGGCATCAAATTGGACAGTTATACTCTATTTAGTGTTCTTAGAAGCCTTAACTTGCTAGTTTAGCTTTTGGACAACGTTTCGTTAGGTAAAGAAGCCAATAGACCAAGTTAAGTTCAAAATTGCATGAAACGTGAAAAACTTGTCTATGCATAGAATTGAGCATTCCTAAGGCATCAAATTGGACCGTTATACTCTATTTAGTGTTCTTAGAAGTCTTAACTTGCTAGTTTAGCTTTTGGACAACGTTTCGTTAGGTAAAGAAGCCAATAGACCAAGTTAAGTTCAAAATTGCATGAAACGTGAAAAACTTGTCTATGCATAGAATTGAGCATTCCTAAGGCATCAAATTGGACCGTTATACTCTATTTAGTGTTCTTAGAAGCCTTAACTTGCTAGTTTAGCTTTTGGACAACGTTTCGTTAGGTAAAGAAGCCAATAGACCAAGTTAAGTTCAAAATTACATGAAACGTGAAAAACTTGTCTATGCATAGAATTGAGCATTCCTAAGGCATCAAATTGGACCGTTATACTCTATTTAGTGTTCTTAGAAGTCTTAACTTGCTAGTTTAGCTTTTGGACAACGTTTCGTTAGGTAAAGAAGCCAATAGACCAAGTTAAGTTCAAAATTGCATGAAACGTGAAAAACTTGTCTATGCATAGAATTGAGCATTCCTAAGGCATCAAATTGGACCGTTATACTCTATTTAGTGTTCTTAGAAGCCTTAACTTGCTAGTTTAGCTTTTGGACAACGTTTCGTTAGGTAAAGAAGCCAATAGACCAAGTTAAGTTCAAAATTGCATGAAACGTGAAAAACTTGTCTATGCATAGAATTGAGCATTCCTAAGGCATCAAATTGGACAGTTATACTCTATTTAGTGTTCTTAGAAGCCTTAACTTGCTAGTTTAGCTTTTGGACAACGTTTCGTTAGGTAAAGAAGCCAATAGACCAAGTTAAGTTCAAAATTGCATGAAACGTGAAAAACTTGTCTATGCATAGAATTGAGCATTCCTAAGGCATCAAATTGGACAATTATACTCTATTTAGTGTTCTTAGAAGCCTTAACTTGCTAGTTTAGCTTTTGGACAACGTTTCGTTAGGTAAAGAAGCCAATAGACCAAGTTAAGTTCAAAATTACATGAAACGTGAAAAACTTGTCTATGCATAGAATTGAGCATTCCTAAGGCATCAAATTGGACCGTTATACTCTATTTAGTGTTCTTAGAAGTCTTAACTTGCTAGTTTAGCTTTTGGACAACGTTTCGTTAGGTAAAGAAGCCAATAGACCAAGTTAAGTTCAAAATTACATGAAACGTGAAAAACTTGTCTATGCATAGAATTGAGCATTCCTAAGGCATCAAATTGGACAGTTATACTCTATTTAGTGTTCTTAGAAGCCTTAACTTGCTAGTTTAGCTTTTGGACAACGTTTCGTTAGGTAAAGAAGCCAATTAGACCAAGTTAAGTTCAAAATTACATGAAACGTGAAAAACTTGTCTATGCATAGAATTGAGCATTCCTAAGGCATCAAATTGGACCGTTATACTCTATTTAGTGTTCTTAGAAGTCTTAACTTGCTAGTTTAGCTTTTGGACAACGTTTCGTTAGGTAAAGAAGCCAATAGACCAAGTTAAGTTCAAAATTGCATGAAACGTGAAAAACTTGTCTATGCATAGAATTGAGCATTCCTAAGGCATCAAATTGGACCGTTATACTCTATTTAGTGTTCTTAGAAGCCTTAACTTGCTAGTTTAGCTTTTGGACAACGTTTCGTTAGGTAAAGAAGCCAATAGACCAAGTTAAGTTCAAAATTGCATGAAACGTGAAAAACTTGTCTATGCATAGAATTGAGCATTCCTAAGGCATCAAATTGGACAATTATACTCTATTTAGTGTTCTTAGAAGCCTTAACTTGCTAGTTTAGCTTTTGGGCAACGTTTCGTTAGGTAAAGAAGCCAATTAGACCAAGTTAAGTTCAAAATTACATGAAACGTGAAAAACTTGTCTATGCATAGAATTGAGCATTCCTAAGGCATCAAATTGGACCGTTATACTCTATTTAGTGTTCTTAGAAGTCTTAACTTGCTAGTTTAGCTTTTGGACAACGTTTCGTTAGGTAAAGAAGCCAATAGACCAAGTTAAGTTCAAAATTGCATGAAACGTGAAAAACTTGTCTATGCATAGAATTGAGCATTCCTAAGGCATCAAATTGGACCGTTATACTCTATTTAGTGTTCTTAGAAGCCTTAACTTGCTAGTTTAGCTTTTGGACAACGTTTCGTTAGGTAAAGAAGCCAATAGACCAAGTTAAGTTCAAAATTGCATGAAACGTGAAAAACTTGTCTATGCATAGAATTGAGCATTCCTAAGGCATCAAATTGGACCGTTATACTCTATTTAGTGTTCTTAGAAGCCTTAACTTGCTAGTTTAGCTTTTGGGACAACGTTTCGTTAGGTAAAGAAGCCAATTAGACCAAGTTAAGTTCAAAATTACATGAAACGTGAAAAACTTGTCTATGCATAGAATTGAGCATTCCTAAGGCATCAAATTGGACAGTTATACTCTATTTAGTGTTCTTAGAAGCCTTAACTTGCTAGTTTAGCTTTTGGACAACGTTTCGTTAGGTAAAGAAGCCAATAGACCAAGTTAAGTTCAAAATTGCATGAAACGTGAAAAACTTGTCTATGCATAGAATTGAGCATTCCTAAGGCATCAAATTGGACCGTTATACTCTATTTAGTGTTCTTAGAAGCTTAACTTGCTAGTTTAGCTTTTGGACAACGTTTCGTTAGGTAAAGAAGCCAATAGACCAAGTTAAGTTCAAAATTGCATGAAACGTGAAAAACTTGTCTATGCATAGAATTGAGCATTCCTAAGGCATCAAATTGGACCGTTATACTCTATTTAGTGTTCTTAGAAGCCTTAACTTGCTAGTTTAGCTTTTGGGACAACGTTTCGTTAGGTAAAGAAGCCAATTGACCAAGTTAAGTTCAAAATTACATGAAACGTGAAAAACTTGTCTATGCATAGAATTGAGCATTCCTAAGGCATCAAATTGGACCGTTATACTCTATTTAGTGTTCTTAGAAGTCTTAACTTGCTAGTTTAGCTTTTGGACAACGTTTCGTTAGGTAAAGAAGCCAATAGACCAAGTTAAGTTCAAAATTGCATGAAACGTGAAAAACTTGTCTATGCATAGAATTGAGCATTCCTAAGGCATCAAATTGGACCGTTATACTCTATTTAGTGTTCTTAGAAGCCTTAACTTGCTAGTTTAGCTTTTGGACAACGTTTCGTTAGGTAAAGAAGCCAATAGACCAAGTTAAGTTCAAAATTGCATGAAACGTGAAAAACTTGTCTATGCATAGAATTGAGCATTCCTAAGGCATCAAATTGGACAGTTATACTCTATTTAGTGTTCTTAGAAGCCTTAACTTGCTAGTTTAGCTTTTGGACAACGTTTCGTTAGGTAAAGAAGCCAATAGACCAAGTTAAGTTCAAAATTGCATGAAACGTGAAAAACTTGTCTATGCATAGAATTGAGCATTCCTAAGGCATCAAATTGGACAGTTATACTCTATTTAGTGTTCTTAGAAGCCTTAACTTGCTAGTTTAGCTTTTGGACAACGTTTCGTTAGGTAAAGAAGCCAATAGACCAAGTTAAGTTCAAAATTACATGAAACGTGAAAAACTTGTCTATGCATAGAATTGAGCATTCCTAAGGCATCAAATTGGACCGTTATACTCTATTTAGTGTTCTTAGAAGTCTTAACTTGCTAGTTTAGCTTTTGGACAACGTTTCGTTAGGTAAAGAAGCCAATAGACCAAGTTAAGTTCAAAATTACATGAAACGTGAAAAACTTGTCTATGCATAGAATTGAGCATTCCTAAGGCATCAAATTGGACAGTTATACTCTATTTAGTGTTCTTAGAAGACTTAACTTGCTAGTTTAGCTTTTGGACAACGTTTCGTTAGGTAAAGAAGCCAATAGACCAAGTTAAGTTCAAAATTACATGAAACGTGAAAAACTTGTCTATGCATAGAATTGAGCATTCCTAAGGCATCAAATTGGACCGTTATACTCTATTTAGTGTTCTTAGAAGTCTTAACTTGCTAGTTTAGCTTTTGGACAACGTTTCGTTAGGTAAAGAAGCCAATAGACCAAGTTAAGTTCAAAATTGCATGAAACGTGAAAAACTTGTCTATGCATAGAATTGAGCATTCCTAAGGCATCAAATTGGACCGTTATACTCTATTTAGTGTTCTTAGAAGCCTTAACTTGCTAGTTTAGCTTTTGGACAACGTTTCGTTAGGTAAAGAAGCCAATAGACCAAGTTAAGTTCAAAATTGCATGAAACGTGAAAAACTTGTCTATGCATAGAATTGAGCATTCCTAAGGCATCAAATTGGACAGTTATACTCTATTTAGTGTTCTTAGAAGCCTTAACTTGCTAGTTTAGCTTTTGGACAACGTTTCGTTAGGTAAAGAAGCCAATAGACCAAGTTAAGTTCAAAATTACATGAAACGTGAAAAACTTGTCTATGCATAGAATTGAGCATTCCTAAGGCATCAAATTGGACCGTTATACTCTATTTAGTGTTCTTAGAAGTCTTAACTTGCTAGTTTAGCTTTTGGACAACGTTTCGTTAGGTAAAGAAGCCAATAGACCAAGTTAAGTTCAAAATTGCATGAAACGTGAAAAACTTGTCTATGCATAGAATTGAGCATTCCTAAGGCATCAAATTGGACCGTTATACTCTATTTAGTGTTCTTAGAAGCCTTAACTTGCTAGTTTAGCTTTTGGACAACGTTTCGTTAGGTAAAGAAGCCAATAGACCAAGTTAAGTTCAAAATTGCATGAAACGTGAAAAACTTGTCTATGCATAGAATTGAGCATTCCTAAGGCATCAAATTGGACAAGTTATACTCTATTTAGTGTTCTTAGAAGCCTTAACTTGCTAGTTTAGCTTTTGGGCAACGTTTCGTTAGGTAAAGAAGCCAATTGACCAAGTTAAGTTCAAAATTACATGAAACGTGAAAAACTTGTCTATGCATAGAATTGAGCATTCCTAAGGCATCAAATTGGACCGTTATACTCTATTTAGTGTTCTTAGAAGTCTTAACTTGCTAGTTTAGCTTTTGGACAACGTTTCGTTAGGTAAAGAAGCCAATAGACCAAGTTAAGTTCAAAATTGCATGAAACGTGAAAAACTTGTCTATGCATAGAATTGAGCATTCCTAAGGCATCAAATTGGACCGTTATACTCTATTTAGTGTTCTTAGAAGCCTTAACTTGCTAGTTTAGCTTTTGGACAACGTTTCGTTAGGTAAAGAAGCCAATAGACCAAGTTAAGTTCAAAATTGCATGAAACGTGAAAAACTTGTCTATGCATAGAATTGAGCATTCCTAAGGCATCAAATTGGACAAGTTATACTCTATTTAGTGTTCTTAGAAGCCTTAACTTGCTAGTTTAGCTTTTGGGCAACGTTTCGTTAGGTAAAGAAGCCAATTAGACCAAGTTAAGTTCAAAATTACATGAAACGTGAAAAACTTGTCTATGCATAGAATTGAGCATTCCTAAGGCATCAAATTGGACCGTTATACTCTATTTAGTGTTCTTAGAAGTCTTAACTTGCTAGTTTAGCTTTTGGACAACGTTTCGTTAGGTAAAGAAGCCAATAGACCAAGTTAAGTTCAAAATTGCATGAAACGTGAAAAACTTGTCTATGCATAGAATTGAGCATTCCTAAGGCATCAAATTGGACAGTTATACTCTATTTAGTGTTCTTAGAAGCCTTAACTTGCTAGTTTAGCTTTTGGACAACGTTTCGTTAGGTAAAGAAGCCAATAGACCAAGTTAAGTTCAAAATTGCATGAAACGTGAAAAACTTGTCTATGCATAGAATTGAGCATTCCTAAGGCATCAAATTGGACCGTTATACTCTATTTAGTGTTCTTAGAAGGCTTAACTTGCTAGTTTAGCTTTTGGACAACGTTTCGTTAGGTAAAGAAGCCAATAGACCAAGTTAAGTTCAAAATTGCATGAAACGTGAAAAACTTGTCTATGCATAGAATTGAGCATTCCTAAGGCATCAAATTGGACCGTTATACTCTATTTAGTGTTCTTAGAAGCCTTAACTTGCTAGTTTAGCTTTTGGGACAACGTTTCGTTAGGTAAAGAAGCCAATTAGACCAAGTTAAGTTCAAAATTACATGAAACGTGAAAAACTTGTCTATGCATAGAATTGAGCATTCCTAAGGCATCAAATTGGACCGTTATACTCTATTTAGTGTTCTTAGAAGTCTTAACTTGCTAGTTTAGCTTTTGGACAACGTTTCGTTAGGTAAAGAAGCCAATAGACCAAGTTAAGTTCAAAATTGCATGAAACGTGAAAAACTTGTCTATGCATAGAATTGAGCATTCCTAAGGCATCAAATTGGACCGTTATACTCTATTTAGTGTTCTTAGAAGCCTTAACTTGCTAGTTTAGCTTTTGGACAACGTTTCGTTAGGTAAAGAAGCCAATAGACCAAGTTAAGTTCAAAATTGCATGAAACGTGAAAAACTTGTCTATGCATAGAATTGAGCATTCCTAAGGCATCAAATTGGACAATTATACTCTATTTAGTGTTCTTAGAAGCCTTAACTTGCTAGTTTAGCTTTTGGGCAACGTTTCGTTAGGTAAAGAAGCCAATTGACCAAGTTAAGTTCAAAATTACATGAAACGTGAAAAACTTGTCTATGCATAGAATTGAGCATTCCTAAGGCATCAAATTGGACAATTATACTCTATTTAGTGTTCTTAGAAGCCTTAACTTGCTAGTTTAGCTTTTGGGCAACGTTTCGTTAGGTAAAGAAGCCAATTGACCAAGTTAAGTTCAAAATTACATGAAACGTGAAAAACTTGTCTATGCATAGAATTGAGCATTCCTAAGGCATCAAATTGGACCGTTATACTCTATTTAGTGTTCTTAGAGGTCTTAACTTGCTAGTTTAGCTTTTGGACAACGTTTCGTTAGGTAAAGAAGCCAATAGACCAAGTTAAGTTCAAAATTGCATGAAACGTGAAAAACTTGTCTATGCATAGAATTGAGCATTCCTAAGGCATCAAATTGGACCGTTATACTCTATTTAGTGTTCTTAGAAGTCTTAACTTGCTAGTTTAGCTTTCGGACAACGTTTCGTTAGGTAAAGAAGCCAATAGACCAAGTTAAGTTCAAAATTACATGAAACGAGAAAAACTTGTCTATGCATAGAATTGAGCATTCCTAAGGCATCAAATTGGACAGTTATACTCTATTTAGTGTTCTTAGAAGCCTTAACTTGCTAGTTTAGCTTTTGGACAACGTTTCGTTAGGTAAAGAAGCCAATAGACCAAGTTAAGTTCAAAATTGCATGAAACGTGAAAAACTTGTCTATGCATAGAATTGAGCATTCCTAAGGCATCAAATTGGACAATTATACTCTATTTAGTGTTCTTAGAAGCCTTAACTTGCTAGTTTAGCTTTTGGGACAACGTTTCGTTAGGTAAAGAAGCCAATTAGACCAAGTTAAGTTCAAAATTACATGAAACGTGAAAAACTTGTCTATGCATAGAATTGAGCATTCCTAAGGCATCAAATTGGACCGTTATACTCTATTTAGTGTTCTTAGAAGTCTTAACTTGCTAGTTTAGCTTTTGGACAACGTTTCGTTAGGTAAAGAAGCCAATAGACCAAGTTAAGTTCAAAATTACATGAAACGTGAAAAACTTGTCTATGCATAGAATTGAGCATTCCTAAGGCATCAAATTGGACAAGTTATACTCTATTTAGTGTTCTTAGAAGCCTTAACTTGCTAGTTTAGCTTTTGGACAACGTTTCGTTAGGTAAAGAAGCCAATTGACCAAGTTAAGTTCAAAATTACATGAAACGTGAAAAACTTGTCTATGCATAGAATTGAGCATTCCTAAGGCATCAAATTGGACCGTTATACTCTATTTAGTGTTCTTAGAAGTCTTAACTTGCTAGTTTAGCTTTTGGACAACCTTTCGTTAGGTAAAGAAGCCAATAGACCAAGTTAAGTTCAAAATTGCATGAAACGTGAAAAACTTGTCTATGCATAGAATTGAGCATTCCTAAGGCATCAAATTGGACCGTTATACTCTATTTAGTGTTCTTAGAAGCCTTAACTTGCTAGTTTAGCTTTTGGGCAACGTTTCGTTAGGTAAAGAAGCCAATAGACCAAGTTAAGTTCAAAATTACATGAAACGTGAAAAACATGTCTATGCATAGAATTGAGCATTCCTAAGGCATCAAATTGGACCGTTATACTCTATTTAGTGTTCTTAGAAGTCTTAACTTGCTAGTTTAGCTTTTGGACAACGTTTCGTGAGGTAAAGAAGCCAATAGACCAAGTTAAGTTCAAAATTGCATGAAACGTGAAAAACTTGTCTATGCATAGAATTGAGCATTCCTAAGGCATCAAATTGGACCGTTATACTCTATTTAGTGTTCTTAGAAGTCTTAACTTGCTAGTTTAGCTTTTGGACAACGTTTCGTTAGGTAAAGAAGCCAATAGACCAAGTTAAGTTCAAAATTGCATGAAACGTGAAAAACTTGTCTATGCATAGAATTGAGCATTCCTAAGGCATCAAATTGGACAAGTTATACTCTATTTAGTGTTCTTAGAAGCCTTAACTTGCTAGTTTAGCTTTTGGACAACCTTTCGTTAGGTAAAGAAGCCAATAGACCAAGTTAAGTTCAAAATTGCATGAAACGTGAAAAACTTGTCTATGCATAGAATTGAGCATTCCTAAGGCATCAAATTGGACCGTTATACTCTATTTAGTGTTCTTAGAAGCCTTAACTTGCTAGTTTAGCTTTTGGGACAACGTTTCGTTAGGTAAAGAAGCCAATTAGACCAAGTTAAGTTCAAAATTACATGAAACGTGAAAAACTTGTCTATGCATAGAATTGAGCATTCCTAAGGCATCAAATTGGACCGTTATACTCTATTTAGTGTTCTTAGAAGCCTTAACTTGCTAGTTTAGCTTTTGGACAACGTTTCGTTGGGTAAAGAAGCCAATAGACCAAGTTAAATTTAAATTACATGAAACGTGAAAAACTTGTCTATGCATAGAATTGAGCATTCCTAAGGCATCAAATTGGACCGTTATACTCTATTTAGTGTTCTTAGAAGCCTTAACTTGCTAGTTTAGCTTTTGGACAACGTTTCGTTGGGTAAAGAAGCCAATAGACCAAGTTAAGTTAAAATTGCATGAAACGTGAAAAACTTGTCCATGCATAGAATTGAGCATTCCTAAGGCATCAAATTGGACAGTTATACTCTATTTAGTGTTCTTAGAAGCCTTAACTTGCTAGTTTAGCTTTTGGGCAACGTTTCGTTAGGTAAAGAAGCCAATTGACCAAGTTAAGTTCAAAATTACATGAAACGTGAAAAACTTGTCTATGCATAGAATTGAGCATTCCTAAGGCATCAAATTGGACCGTTATACTCTATTTAGTGTTCTTAGAAGTCTTAACTTGCTCGTTTAGCTTTTGGACAACGTTTCGTTAGGTAAAGAAGCCAATAGACCAAGTTAAGTTCAAAATTGCATGAAACGTGAAAAACTTGTCTATGCATAGAATTGAGCATTCCTAAGGCATCAAATTGGACCGTTATACTCTATTTAGTGTTCTTAGAAGCCTTAACTTGCTAGTTTAGCTTTTGGACAACGTTTCGTTAGGTAAAGAAGCCAATAGACCAAGTTAAGTTCAAAATTGCATGAAACGTGAAAAACTTGTCTATGCATAGAATTGAGCATTCCTAAGGCATCAAATTGGACAGTTATACTCTATTTAGTGTTCTTAGAAGCCTTAACTTGCTAGTTTAGCTTTTGGGCAACGTTTCGTTAGGTAAAGAAGCCAATTAGACCAAGTTAAGTTCAAAATTACATGAAACGTGAAAAACTTGTCTATGCATAGAATTGAGCATTCCTAAGGCATCAAATTGGACAAGTTATACTCTATTTAGTGTTCTTAGAAGCCTTAACTTGCTAGTTTAGCTTTTGGACAACGTTTCGTTAGGTAAAGAAGCCAATAGACCAAGTTAAGTTCAAAATTGCATGAAACGTGAAAAACTTGTCTATGCATAGAATTGAGCATTCCTAAGGCATCAAATTGGACCGTTATACTCTATTTAGTGTTCTTAGAAGCCTTAACTTGCTAGTTTAGCTTTTGGACAACGTTTCGTTAGGTAAAGAAGCCAATAGACCAAGTTAAGTTCAAAATTGCATGAAACGTGAAAAACTTGTCTATGCATAGAATTGAGCATTCCTAAGGCATCAAATTGGACCGTTATACTCTATTTAGTGTTCTTAGAAGCCTTAACTTGCTAGTTTAGCTTTTGGACAACGTTTCGTTAGGTAAAGAAGCCAATAGACCAAGTTAAGTTCAAAATTGCATGAAACGTGAAAAACTTGTCTATGCATAGAATTGAGCATTCCTAAGGCATCAAATTGGACCGTTATACTCTATTTAGTGTTCTTAGAAGCCTTAACTTGCTAGTTTAGCTTTTGGGCAACGTTTCGTTAGGTAAAGAAGCCAATTAGACCAAGTTAAGTTCAAAATTACATGAAACGTGAAAAACTTGTCTATGCATAGAATTGAGCATTCCTAAGGCATCAAATTGGACCGTTATACTCTATTTAGTGTTCTTAGAAGTCTTAACTTGCTAGTTTAGCTTTTGGACAACCTTTCGTTAGGTAAAGAAGCCAATAGACCAAGTTAAGTTCAAAATTGCATGAAACGTGAAAAACTTGTCTATGCATAGAATTGAGCATTCCTAAGGCATCAAATTGGACCGTTATACTCTATTTAGTGTTCTTAGAAGCCTTAACTTGCTAGTTTAGCTTTTGGACAACGTTTCGTTGGGTAAAGAAGCCAATAGACCAAGTTAAGTTCAAATTTGCATGAAACGTGAAAAACTTGTCTATGCATAGAATTGAGCATTCCTAAGGCATCAAATTGGACAATTATACTCTATTTAGTGTTCTTAGAAGCCTTAACTTGCTAGTTTAGCTTTTGGGCAACGTTTCGTTAGGTAAAGAAGCCAATTGACCAAGTTAAGTTCAAAATTACATGAAACGTGAAAAACTTGTCTATGCATAGAATTGAGCATTCCTAAGGCATCAAATTGGACCGTTATACTCTATTTAGTGTTCTTAGAAGCCTTAACTTGCTAGTTTAGCGTTTGGGACAACGTTTCGTTGGGTAAAGAAGCCAATAGACCAAGTTAAGTTCAAAATTACATGAAACGTGAAAAACTTGTCTATGCATAGAATTGAGCATTCCTAAGGCATCAAATTGGACCGTTATACTCTATTTAGTGTTCTTAGATGTCTTAACTTGCTAGTTTAGCTTTTGGACAACGTTTCGTTAGGTAAAGAAGCCAATAGACCAAGTTAAGTTCAAAATTGCATGAAACGTGAAAAACTTGTCTATGCATAGAATTGAGCATTCCTAAGGCATCAAATTGGACCGTTATACTCTATTTAGTGTTCTTAGAAGCCTTAACTTGCTAGTTTAGCGTTTGGACAACGTTTCGTTAGGTAAAGAAGCCAATAGACCAAGTTAAGTTCAAAATTGCATGAAACGTGAAAAACTTGTCTATGCATAGAATTGAGCATTCCTAAGGCATCAAATTGGACAAGTTATACTCTATTTAGTGTTCTTAGAAGCCTTAACTTGCTAGTTTAGCTTTTGGACAACGTTTCGTTAGGTAAAGAAGCCAATTAGACCAAGTTAAGTTCAAAATTACATGAAACGTGAAAAACTTGTCTATGCATAGAATTGAGCATTCCTAAGGCATCAAATTGGACAGTTATACTCTATTTAGTGTTCTTAGAAGCCTTAACTTGCTAGTTTAGCTTTTGAACAACGTTTCGTTAGGTAAAGAAGCCAATAGACCAAGTTAAGTTCAAAATTGCACGAAACGTGAAAAACTTGTCTATGCATAGAATTGAGCATTCCTAAGGCATCAAATTGGGCCGTTATACTCTATTTAGTGTTCTTAGAAGTCTTAACTTGCTAGTTTAGCATTTGGACAACGTTTCGTTAGGTAAAAAAGCCAATAGACCACGTTAAGTTCAAAATTACATGAAACGTGAAAAACTTGTCTATGCATAGAATTGAGCATTCCTAAGGCATCAAATTGGACCGTTATACTCTATTTAGTGTTCTTAGAAGCCTTAACTTGCTAGTTTAGCTTTTGGGCAGCGTTTCGTTATGTAAAGAAGCCAATAGACCAAGTTAAGTTCAAAATTGCACGAAACGTGAAAAACTTGTCTATGCATAGAATTGAGCATTCCTAAGGCATCAAATTGGACCGTTATACTCTATTTAGTGTTCTTAGAAGCCTTAACTTGCTAGTTTAGCTTTTGGACAACGTTTCGTTAGGTAAAGAAGCCAATAGACCAAGTTAAGTTCAAAATTGCATGAAACGTGAAAAACTTGTCTATGCATAGAATTGAGCATTCCTAAGGCATCAAATTGGACAATTATACTCTATTTAGTGTTCTTAGAAGCCTTAACTTGCTAGTTTAGCTTTTGGGCAACGTTTCGTTAGGTAAAAAAGCCAATTGACCAAGTTAAGTTCAAAATTACATGAAACGTGAAAAACTTGTCTATGCATAGAATTGAGCATTCCTAAGGCATCAAATTGGACCGTTATACTCTATTTAGTGTTCTTAGAAGTCTTAACTTGCTAGTTTAGCTTTTGGACAACGTTTCGTTAGGTAAAGAAGCCAATAGACCAAGTTAAGTTCAAAATTGCACGAAACGTGAAAAACTTGTCTATGCATAGAATTGAGCATTCCTAAGGCATCAAATTGGACCGTTATACTCTATTTAGTGTTCTTAGAAGTCTTAACTTGCTAGTTTAGCTTTTGGACAACGTTTCGTTAGGTAAAGAAGCCAATAGACCAAGTTAAGTTCAAAATTACATGAAACGTGAAAAACTTGTCTATGCATAGAATTGAGCATTCCTAAGGCATCAAATTGGACAATTATACTCTATTTAGTGTTCTTAGAAGCCTTAACTTGCTAGTTTAGCTTTTGGGCAACGTTTCGTTAGGTAAAGAAGCCAATTGACCAAGTTAAGTTCAAAATTACATGAAACGTGAAAAACTTGTCTATCCATAGAATTGAGCATTCCTAAGGCATCAAATTGGACCGTTATACTCTATTTAGTGTTCTTAGAAGTCTTAACTTGCTAGTTTAGCTTTTGGACAACGTTTCGTTAGGTAAAGAAGCCAATAGACCAAGTTAAGTTCAAAATTGCATGAAACGTGAAAAACTTGTCTATGCATAGAATTGAGCATTCCTAAGGCATCAAATTGGACCGTTATACTCTATTTAGTGTTCTTAGAAGCCTTAACTTGCTAGTTTAGCTTTTGGACAACGTTTCGTTAGGTAAAGAAGCCAATAGACCAAGTTAAGTTCAAAATTGCATGAAACGTGAAAAACTTGTCTATGCATAGAATTGAGCATTCCTAAGGCATCAAATTGGACCGTTATACTCTATTTAGTGTTCTTAGAAGTCTTAACTTGCTAGTTTAGCTTTTGGACAACGTTTCGTTAGGTAAAGAAGCCAATAGACCAAGTTAAGTTCAAAATTGCATGAAACGTGAAAAACTTGTCTATGCATAGAATTGAGCATTCCTAAGGCATCAAATTGGACCGTTATACTCTATTTAGTGTTCTTAGAAGCCTTAACTTGCTAGTTTAGCTTTTGGACAACGTTTCGTTAGGTAAAGAAGCCAATAGACCAAGTTAAGTTCAAAATTGCATGAAACGTGAAAAACTTGTCTATGCATAGAATTGAGCATTCCTAAGGCATCAAATTGGACCGTTATACTCTATTTAGTGTTCTTAGAAGTCTTAACTTGCTAGTTTAGCTTTTGGACAACGTTTCGTTAGGTAAAGAAGCCAATAGACCAAGTTAAGTTCAAAATTGCATGAAACGTGAAAAACTTGTCTATGCATAGAATTGAGCATTCCTAAGGCATCAAATTGGACCGTTATACTCTATTTAGTGTTCTTAGAAGTCCTTAACTTGCTAGTTTAGCTTTTGGACAACGTTTCGTTAGGTAAAGAAGCCAATAGACCAAGTTAAGTTCAAAATTACATGAAACGTGAAAAACTTGTCTATGCATAGAATTGAGCATTCCTAAGGCATCAAATTGGACCGTTATACTCTATTTAGTGTTCTTAGAAGCCTTAACTTGCTAGTTTAGCTTTTGGACAACGTTTCGTTAGGTAAAGAAGCCAATTAGACCAAGTTAAGTTCAAAATTACATGAAACGTGAAAAACTTGTCTATGCATAGAATTGAGCATTCCTAAGGCATCAAATTGGACCGTTATACTCTATTTAGTGTTCTTAGAAGTCCTTAACTTGCTAGTTTAGCTTTTGGACAACGTTTCGTTAGGTAAAGAAGCCAATAGACCAAGTTAAGTTCAAAATTGCATGAAACGTGAAAAACTTGTCTATGCATAGAATTGAGCATTCCTAAGGCATCAAATTGGACCGTTATACTCTATTTAGTGTTCTTAGAAGCCTTAACTTGCTAGTTTAGCTTTTGGACAACGTTTCGTTAGGTAAAGAAGCCAATAGACCAAGTTAAGTTCAAAATTGCATGAAACGTGAAAAACTTGTCTATGCATAGAATTGAGCATTCCTAAGGCATCAAATTGGACAGTTATACTCTATTTAGTGTTCTTAGAAGCCTTAACTTGCTAGTTTAGCTTTTGGACAACGTTTCGTTAGGTAAAGAAGCCAATTAGACCAAGTTAAGTTCAAAATTACATGAAACGTGAAAAACTTGTCTATGCATAGAATTGAGCATTCCTAAGGCATCAAATTGGACCGTTATACTCTATTTAGTGTTCTTAGAAGTCTTAACTTGCTAGTTTAGCTTTTGGACAACGTTTCGTTAGGTAAAGAAGCCAATAGACCAAGTTAAGTTCAAAATTGCATGAAACGTGAAAAACTTGTCTATGCATAGAATTGAGCATTCCTAAGGCATCAAATTGGACCGTTATACTCTATTTAGTGTTCTTAGAAGCCTTAACTTGCTAGTTTAGCTTTTGGACAACGTTTCGTTAGGTAAAGAAGCCAATAGACCAAGTTAAGTTCAAAATTGCATGAAACGTGAAAAACTTGTCTATGCATAGAATTGAGCATTCCTAAGGCATCAAATTGGACCGTTATACTCTATTTAGTGTTCTTAGAAGTCTTAACTTGCTCGTTTAGCTTTTGAACAACGTTTCGTTAGGTAAAGAAGCCAATAGACCAAGTTAAGTTCAAAATTGCATGAAACGTGAAAAACTTGTCTATGCATAGAATTGAGCATTCCTAAGGCATCAAATTGGACCGTTATACTCTATTTAGTGTTCTTAGAAGTCTTAACTTGCTAGTTTAGCTTTTGGACAACGTTTCGTTAGGTAAAGAAGCCAATAGACCAAGTTAAGTTCAAAATTACATGAAACGTGAAAAACTTGTCTATGCATAGAATTGAGCATTCCTAAGGCATCAAATTGGACAATTATAATCTATTTAGTGTTCTTAGAAGCCTTAACTTGCTAGTTTAGCTTTTGGGCAACGTTTCGTTAGGTAAAGAAGCCAATTGACCAAGCTAAGTTCAAAATTACATGAAACGTGAAAAACTTGTCTATGCATAGAATTGAGCATTCCTAAGGCATCAAATTGGACCGTTATACTCTATTTAGTGTTCTTAGAAGTCTTAACTTGCTAGTTTAGCTTTTGGACAACGTTTCGTTAGGTAAAGAAGCCAATAGACCAAGTTAAGTTCAAAATTACATGAAACGTGAAAAACTTGTCTATGCATAGAATTGAGCATTCCTAAGGCATCAAATTGGACCGTTATACTCTATTTAGTGTTCTTAGAAGCCTTAACTTGCTAGTTTAGCTTTTGGACAACGTTTCGTTAGGTAAAGAAGCCAATAGACCAAGTTAAGTTCAAAATTGCATGAAACGTGAAAAACTTGTCTATGCATAGAATTGAGCATTCCTAAGGCATCAAATTGGACAATTATACTCTATTTAGTGTTCTTAGAAGCCTTAACTTGCTAGTTGAGCTTTTGGGCAACGTTTCGTTAGGTAAAGAAGCCAATAGACCAAGTTAAGTTCAAAATTACATGAAACGTGAAAAACTTGTCTATGCATAGAATTGAGCATTCCTAAGGCATCAAATTGGACCGTTATACTCTATTTAGTGTTCTTAGAAATCTTAACTTGCTAGTTTAGCTTTTGAACAACGTTTCGTTAGGTAAAGAAGCCAATAGACCAAGTTAAGTTCAAAATTGCATCGAAACGTGAAAAACTTGTCTATGCATAGAATTGAGCATTCCTAAGGCATCAAATTGGACCGTTATACTCTATTTAGTGTTCTTAGAAGTCTTAACTTGCTAGTTTAGCTCTTGGACAACGTTTCGTTAGGTAAAGAAGCCAATAGACCAAGTTAAGTTCAAAATTGCACTGAAACGTGAAAAACTTGTCTATGCATAGAATTGAGCATTCCTAAGGCATCAAATTGGACAGTTATACTCTATTTAGTGTTCTTAGAAGCCTTAACTTGCTAGTTTAGCTTTTGGACAACGTTTCGTTAGGTAAAGAAGCCAATAGACCAAGTTAAGTTCAAAATTGCATGAAACGTGAAAAACTTGTCTATGCATAGAATTGAGCATTCCTAAGGCATCAAATTGGACAATTATTACTCTATTTAGTGTTCTTAGAAGCCTTAACTTGCTAGTTTAGCTTTTGGGCAACGTTTCGTTAGGTAAAGAAGCCAATTGACCAAGTTAAGTTCAAAATTACATGAAACGTGAAAAACTTGTCTATGCATAGAATTGAGCATTCCTAAGGCATCAAATTGGACCGTTATACTCTATTTAGTGTTCTTAGAAGTCTTAACTTGCTAGTTTAGCTTTTGGACAACCGTTTCGTTAGGTAAAGAAGCCAATAGACCAAGTTAAGTTCAAAATTACATGAAACGTGAAAAACTTGTCTATGCATAGAATTGAGCATTCCTAAGGCATCAAATTGGACAGTTATACTCTATTTAGTGTTCTTAGAAGCCTTAACTTGCTAGTTTAGCTTTTGGCAACGTTTCGTTAGGTAAAGAAGCCAATTAGACCAAGTTAAGTTCAAAATTACATGAAACGTGAAAAACTTGTCTATGCATAGAATTGAGCATTCCTAAGGCATCAAATTGGACCGTTATACTCTATTTAGTGTTCTTAGAAGGTCTTAACTTGCTAGTTTAGCTTTTGGACAACGTTTCGTTAGGTAAAGAAGCCAATAGACCAAGTTAAGTTCAAAATTGCATGAAACGTGAAAAACTTGTCTATGCATAGAATTGAGCATTCCTAAGGCATCAAATTGGACCGTTATACTCTATTTAGTGTTCTTAGAAGCCTTAACTTGCTAGTTTAGCTTTTGGACAACGTTTCGTTAGGTAAAGAAGCCAATAGACCAAGTTAAGTTCAAAATTGCATGAAACGTGAAAAACTTGTCTATGCATAGAATTGAGCATTCCTAAGGCATCAAATTGGACAATTATTACTCTATTTAGTGTTCTTAGAAGCCTTAACTTGCTAGTTTAGCTTTTGGACAACGTTTCGTTAGGTAAAGAAGCCAATTAGACCAAGTTAAGTTCAAAATTACATGAAACGTGAAAAACTTGTCTATGCATAGAATTGAGCATTCCTAAGGCATCAAATTGGACCGTTATACTCTATTTAGTGTTCTTAGAAGCCTTAACTTGCTAGTTTAGCTTTTGGACAACGTTTCGTTAGGTAAAGAAGCCAATAGACCAAGTTAAGTTCAAAATTGCATGAAACGTGAAAAACTTGTCTATGCATAGAATTGAGCATTCCTAAGGCATCAAATTGGACCATTATACTCTATTTAGTGTTCTTAGAAGTCTTAACTTGCTAGTTTAGCTTTTGGACAACGTTTCGTTAGGTAAAGAAGCCAATTAGACCAAGTTAAGTTCAAAATTGCATGAAACGTGAAAAACTTGTCTATGCATAGAATTGAGCATTCCTAAGGCATCAAATTGGACCGTTATACTCTATTTAGTGTTCTTAGAAGCCTTAACTTGCTAGTTTAGCTTTTGGACAACGTTTCGTTAGGTAAAGAAGCCAATTGACCAAGCTAAGTTCAAAATTGCAAGAAACGTGAAAAACTTGTCTATGCATAGAATTGAGCATTCCTAAGGCATCAAATTGGACAAGTTATACTCTATTTAGTGTTCTTAGAAGCCTTAACTTGCTAGTTTAGCTTTTGGGCAACGTTTCGTTAGGTAAAGAAGCCAATTGACCAAGTTAAGTTCAAAATTACATGAAACGTGAAAAACTTGTCTATGCATAGAATTGAGAATTCCTAAGGCATCAAATTGGACCGTTATACTCTATTTAGTGTTCTTAGAAACCTTAACTTGCTAGTTTAGCTTTTGGGCAACGTTTCGTTAGGTAAAGAAGCCAATTGACCAAGTTAAGTTCAAAATTACATGAAACGTGAAAAACTTGTCTATGCATAGAATTGAGCATTCCTAAGGCATCAAATTGGACCGTTATACTCTATTTAGTGTTCTTAGAAGTCCTTAACTTGCTAGTTTAGCTTTTGGACAACCGTTTCGTTAGGTAAAGAAGCCAATAGACCAAGTTAAGTTCAAAATTGCACTGAAACGTGAAAAACTTGTCTATGCATAGAATTGAGCATTCCTAAGGCATCAAATTGGACCGTTATACTCTATTTAGTGTTCTTAGAAGCCTTAACTTGCTAGTTTAGCTTTTGGACAACGTTTCGTTAGGTAAAGAAGCCAATAGACCAAGTTAAGTTCAAAATTGCATGAAACGTGAAAAACTTGTCTATGCATAGAATTGAGCATTCCTAAGGCATCAAATTGGACCATTATACTCTATTTAGTGTTCTTAGAAGCCTTAACTTGCTAGTTTAGCTTTTGGACAACGTTTCGTTAGGTAAAGAAGCCAATTAGACCAAGTTAAGTTCAAAATTACATGAAACGTGAAAAACTTGTCTATGCATAGAATTGAGCATTCCTAAGGCATCAAATTGGACCGTTATACTCTATTTAGTGTTCTTAGAAGTCTTAACTTGCTCGTTTAGCTTTTGGACAACGTTTCGTTAGGTAAAGAAGCCAATAGACCAAGTTAAGTTCAAAATTGCATGAAACGTGAAAAACTTGTCTATGCATAGAATTGAGCATTCCTAAGGCATCAAATTGGACCGTTATACTCTATTTAGTGTTCTTAGAAGTCTTAACTTGCTAGTTTAGCTTTTGGACGACGTTTCGTTAGGTAAAGAAGCCAATAGACCAAGTTAAGTTCAAAATTGCATGAAACGTGAAAAACTTGTCTATGCATAGAATTGAGCATTCCTAAGGCATCAAATTGGACAATTATAATCTATTTAGTGTTCTTAGAAGCCTTAACTTGCTAGTTTAGCTTTTGGACAACGTTTCGTTAGGTAAAGAAGCCAATAGACCAAGTTAAGTTCAAAATTGCATGAAACGTGAAAAACTTGTCTATGCATAGAATTGAGCATTCCTAAGGCATCAAATTGGA
Organism: Tripterygium wilfordii; assembly: GCF_013401445.1. Lineage (NCBI taxonomy): Eukaryota > Viridiplantae > Streptophyta > Magnoliopsida > Celastrales > Celastraceae > Tripterygium > Tripterygium wilfordii. Next base: position 8,260,785 of record NC_052253.1, read on the forward strand.
CAGTTATACTCTATTTAGTGTTCTTAGAAGCCTTAACTTGCTAGTTTAGCTTTTGGGACAACGTTTCGTTAGGTAAAGAAGCCAATTAGACCAAGTTAAGTTCAAAATTACATGAAACGTGAAAAACTTGTCTATGCATAGAATTGAGCATTCCTAAGGCATCAAATTGGACCGTTATACTCTATTTAGTGTTCTTAGAAGTCTTAACTTGCTAGTTTAGCTTTTGGACAACCGTTTCGTTAGGTAAAGAAGCCAATAGACCAAGTTAAGTTCAAAATTACATGAAACGTGAAAAACTTGTCTATGCATAGAATTGAGCATTCCTAAGGCATCAAATTGGACAATTATACTCTATTTAGTGTTCTTAGAAGCCTTAACTTGCTAGTTTAGCTTTTGGGCAACGTTTCGTTAGGTAAAGAAGCCAATTGACCAAGTTAAGTTCAAAATTACATGAAACGTGAAAAACTTGTCTATGCATAGAATTGAGCATTCCTAAGGCATCAAATTGGACCGTTATACTCTATTTAGTGTTCTTAGAAGCCTTAACTTGCTAGTTTAGCTTTTGGACAACGTTTCGTTAGGTAAAGAAGCCAATAGACCAAGTTAAGTTCAAAATTGCATGAAACGTGAAAAACTTGTCTATGCATAGAATTGAGCATTCCTAAGGCATCAAATTGGACAGTTATACTCTATTTAGTGTTCTTAGAAGCCTTAACTTGCTAGTTTAGCTTTTGGACAACGTTTCGTTAGGTAAAGAAGCCAATAGACCAAGTTAAGTTCAAAATTGCATGAAACGTGAAAACTTGTCTATGCATAGAATTGAGCATTCCTAAGGCATCAAATTGGACCGTTATACTCTATTTAGTGTTCTTAGAAGCCTTAACTTGCTAGTTTAGCTTTTGGACAACGTTTCGTTAGGTAAAGAAGCCAATAGACCAAGTTAAGTTCAAAATTGCATGAAACGTGAAAAACTTGTCTATGCATAGAATTGAGCATTCCTAAGGCATCAAATTGGACCGTTATACTCTATTTAGTGTTCTTAGAAGCCTTAACTTGCTAGTTTAGCTTTTGGGCAACGTTTCGTTAGGTAAAGAAGCCAATAGACCAAGTTAAGTTCAAAATTGCATGAAACGTGAAAAACTTGTCTATGCATAGAATTGAGCATTCCTAAGGCATCAAATTGGACCGTTATACTCTATTTAGTGTTCTTAGAAGCCTTAACTTGCTAGTTTAGCTTTTGGACAATGTTTCGTTAGGTAAAGAAGCCAATAGGACCAAGTTAAGTTCAAAATTGCATGAAACGTGAAAAACTTGTCTATGCATAGAATTGAGCATTCCTAAGGCATCAAATTGGACCGTTATACTCTATTTAGTGTTCTTAGAAGTCTTAACTTGCTAGTTTAGCTTTTGGACAACCTTTCGTTAGGTAAAGAACCCAGTAGACCAAGTTAAGTTCAAAATTGCACGAAACGTGAAAAACTTGTCTATGCATAGAATTGAGCATTCCTTAGGCATCAAATTGGACCGTTATACTCTATTTAATGTCCTTAGAAGGCTTAACTTGCTAGTTTAGCTTTTGGACAACGTTTCGTTAGGTAAAGAAGCCAATAGACCAAGTTAAGTTCAAAATTGCATGAAACGTGAAAAACTTGTTTATGCATAGAATTGAGCATTCCTAAGGCATCAAATTGGACCGTTATACTCTATTTAGTGTTCTTAGAAGTCTTAACTTGCTAGTTTAGCTTTTGGACAACCGTTTCGTTAGGTAAAGAAGCCAATAGACCAAGTTAAGTTCAAAATTGCACGAAACGTGAAAAACTTGTCTATGCATAGAATTGAGCATTCCTTAGGCATCAAATTGGACCGTTATACTCTATTTAGTGTTCTTAGAAGCCTTAACTTGCTAGTTTAGCTTTTGGACAACGTTTCGTTAGGTAAAGAAGCCAATAGACCAAGTTAAGTTCAAAATTGCATGAAACGTGAAAAACTTGTCTATGCATAGAATTGAGCATTCCTAAGGCATCAAATTGGACCGTTATACTCTATTTAGTGTTCTTAGAAGTCTTAACTTGCTAGTTTAGCTTTTGGACAACCTTTCGTTAGGTAAAGAAGCCAATAGACCAAGTTAAGTTCAAAATTACATGAAACGTGAAAAACTTGTCTATGCATAGAATTGAGCATTCCTAAGGCATCAAATTGGACCGTTATACTCTATTTAGTGTTCTTAGAAGCCTTAACTTGCTAGTTGAGCTTTTGGACAACGTTTCGTTAGGTAAAGAAGCCAATAGACCAAGTTAAGTTCAAAATTGCATGAAACGTGAAAAACTTGTCTATGCATAGAATTGAGCATTCCTAAGGCATCAAATTGGACAATTATAATCTATTTAGTGTTCTTAGAAGCCTTAACTTGCTAGTTTAGCTTTTGGACAACGTTTCGTTAGGTAAAGAAGCCAATAGACCAAGTTAAGTTCAAAATTGCATGAAACGTGAAAACTTGTCTATGCATAGAATTGAGCATTCCTAAGGCATCAAATTGGACCGTTATACTCTATTTAGTGTTCTTAGAAGGCTTAACTTGCTAGTTTAGCTTTTGGACAATGTTTCGTTAGGTAAAGAAGCCAATAGACCAAGTTAAGTTCAAAATTACATGAAACGTGAAAAACTTGTCTATGCATAGAATTGAGCATTCCTAAGGCATCAAATTGGACCGTTATACTCTATTTAGTGTTCTTAGAAGCCTTAACTTGCTAGTTGAGCTTTTGGGCAACGTTTCGTTAGGTAAAGAAGCCAATAGACCAAGTTAAGTTCAAAATTACATGAAACGTGAAAAACTTGTCTATGCATAGAATTGAGCATTCCTAAGGCATCAAATTGGACCGTTATACTCTATTTAGTGTTCTTAGAAGCCTTAACTTGCTAGTTTAGCTTTTGGACAACGTTTCGTTGGGTAAAGAAGCCAATAGACCAAGTTAAGTTCAAAATTGCATGAAACGTGAAAAACTTGTCTATGCATAGAATTGAGCATTCCTAAGGCATCAAATTGGACCGTTATACTCTATTTAGTGTTCTTAGAAGCCTTAACTTGCTAGTTTAGCTTTTAGACAACGTTTCGTTAGGTAAAGAAGCCAATAGGCCAAGTTAAGTTCAAAATTGCATGAAACGTGAAAGACTTGTCTATGCATAGAATTGAGCATTCCTAAGACATCAAATTGGACAATTATTATCTATTTAGTGTTCTTAGAAGCCTTAACTTGATAGTTTAGCTTTTGGGCAACGTTTCGTTAGGTAAAAAAGCCAATTGACCAAGTTTAGTTCAAAATTACATGAAACGTGAAAAACTTGTCTATGCATAGAATTGAGCATTCCTAAGGCATCAAATTGGACCGTTATACTCTATTTAGCGTTCTTAGAAGTCTTAACTTGCTCGTTTAGCTTTTGAACAACGTTTCGTTAGGTAAAGAAGCCAATAGACCAAGTTAAGTTCAAAATTGCACGAAACGTGAAAAACTTGTCTATGCATAGAATTGAGCACTCCTAAGGCATCAAATTGGACCGTTATACTCTATTTAGTTTTCTTAGAAGTCTTAACTTGCTAGTTTAGATTTTGGACAACGTTTCGTTAGGTAAAGAAACCAATAGACCAAGTTAAGTTCAAAATTACATGAAACGTGAAAGACTTGTCTATACATAGAATTGAGCATTCCTAAGGCATAAAATTGGACAATTATAATCTATTTAGTGTTCTTAGAAGCCTTAACTTGCTAGTTGAGCTTTTGGGCTACGTTTCGTTAGGTAAAGAAGCCAATTAGACCAAGCTAAGTTCAAAATTACATGAAACGTGAAAAACTTGTCTATGCATAGAATTGAGCTTCCTAAGGCATCAAATTGGACCGTTATACTCTATTTAAGTGTCTTAGAAGTCCTTAACTTGCTAGTTTTAGCTTGGTGGACAACGTCTTCGGTAGTGTAAAGAAGCCAAGTAGGACCAAGTTTAGTAAGTTCAAATTGCATGAATGAAACGTGAAAAACTTGTCTATGCATAGAATTGAGCATTCCTAGGTATCAAATTGGACACTTTATATCTATTTAA
>NC_052253.1:8264974-8306562 GCF_013401445.1 Tripterygium wilfordii
GAACCTTATTCTGTGGTGGTATATGTGATTTGGCTATGATGTTTTATTCATACCTCTTCTTGTCGTGTGCAGGATCCGTCTACCAGCCGGGTGATTGGCAGTGGTCGTAGAGTGGGTGGCCTCTATCATCTCCAGTCCTCCACACCCTCCTCGCGTCCCAGTTTTTGTGGCCTTGCCTCTCTACTCCTGATATCTGGCATAGACGATTAGGTCATATTTCTGAATCGCGACTGAAGAGTCTCTCCCTGTCTGGAGCTCTCGGTCGTGGTCCTTTTTCTGCTTTGAGTCCTTGTCTTGGTTGTAAGCTTGCTAAAGCTACAGCACTCCCCTTTTCACCCAGTGTATCCCAAACTTCTAGTGTTTTTGATCTATTACATTCAGATATTTGGGGCCCTGCACCTCTCCCTTCTATTTGTGGTTATCGTTATTATGTTCCTTTTTATTGATGACTTTACTCGCTATACCTGGGTCTATCTCTTACAACATCGCTCTGAGATTCTCTCTGTGTATGAGCACTTTACCACTATGATTTTTACCCAGTTCGATCGTCGCATCAAGACGCTTCGCTCTGATTGTGCTCTTGAGTACTTGTCTTCTAGTATGCGCTCATTGCTCTCCTCTCACGGTACATTTTCAACACTCATGTCCTCACACACATGAGCAGAATGGTGTTGCTGAAAGGAAGCATCGACACATTCTAGAGACTACTCGGGCACTTCTACTTTCTGCTTCTGTGCCTCGTTCTTACTGGGCTGAGGCTGTTCTCACTTCAGTCAATCTTATCAACATTACTCCCTCTTCAGTTCTCCCTGGTCGTATCTCTCCTCATGAGCGGCTCTTCCGCTCCCCACCTGACTACTCTCGTCTTCGCACATTTGGCTGCACTTGTTTTGTCCTATTACCTCCTCCTGAGCGTTCCAAATTGTCTCCTGTTTCTGTCAAATGTGTTCTCCTCGGTATCAGTGCTGAACACAAGGGTTATCGTTGCTACGATCCCTTGACTCGGCGCGTCCGTATCTCTCGTCATGTCTCCTTTCTTGAGGATGTTCCTTATTTCTTCTCGACATCTCAGGATCTTACCTTTATTACGCCTCCGCCTTTACCCACTCCTGAAATTTCTACTCTCTCTCCTCCTATTTCTTCTACCTCCATTCTAGATATTTCAATCTTTCCACTCCCTCGGATTCTACTCCTACTGAGCCTAATCCTCCATCTTCCTCGTCCTCTGTTGGCCCTGATCACGTTCCCCCTGTACCTGATCCTCCATCTCCATCTTCATCATCGTCCTCGACTGATATTGTTCCTCCTCCTCCTTCATCTGGTATTACTCCTTATCCTCTCACTACACCCGTGATCTTGACTATGTCCCATCTTCTAGTTTTGATACTACCTCATCCTCCTCGATCACTTGTCCATCATCTGCTAGTACGGATCCTCCTGCACCTCGCTATCCTCACGCGAGCGACGTCCTGTGGAGAGGTATGGTTATAGTTCTGTTCCACTTATGCTCCACAGTTTACTGCTTTTCTTACTGCTCTTCATTCGGAGTCTGAGCCTAGTACATACAGTGAGGCATCTCAGTCCGTTCAGTGGCAGCAGGCTATGGCTGAGGAGTTTGAGGCTTTTAGGGAGACTCGGACTTGGGATGTGGTTCCTCTTCCTGTTGGTGTTAGGCCTATTGGGCTACAAATGGATTTACCGGGTCAAACGTCGACCTGATGGGTCCATTGAGCGCTATAAGGCGCGTCTTGTAGCTAGAGGTTTTTCTCAGGTGCATGGTATTGATTATGATGAGACCTTTGCTCCAGTTGCTCAGATGACTACAGTTCGCACTTTATTGGCAGTTGCGGCAGTTAGTCAATGGCCTCTTCTTCAGATGGATGTGAAGAATGCCTTTCTCAATGGTGATCTCTCAGAAATTGTTTACATGCAACCCCCTCCTGGACTTCGGACTCCTCCTCAGCATGTTTGTCGCCTTCGTCGGGCTATCTATGGTCTCAAACAAGCCCCTCGGGCTTGGTTTGAGCGTTTTCGTCAGGTGGTGACCTCAGGCTGGATTACTGAGAGTTCTCAGGATCACTCTCTATTTGTTCGGTCATCCCTCAGGGGCGGGCGATTCTGCTGTTGTATGTGGATGATATGATCATTACAGGTGATGATACCGCTGCCATACAGTATCTTCAGCGACACCTTCAGTCTCAGTTTCGAATGAAAGATCTTGGTTCTCTCAGGTATTTTCTTGGTATTGAGATTACTCGTTCTGATCATGGCATTCTGCTGTCCCAACAGAAGTATCTCTCTGACATCTCAGTCGGGCTGCTCTCTCAGATACTCGCAGTGTTGACACTCCTCTTGAGCTTAATGTGAAGCTCCGTCCGACTGATGGTCAGCCTCTTCCTGATCCGACTCGCTACAGGTAGATTGTTGGTCAGCTTGTGTACCTATGCATCACTCGTCGGATATTGCTCATGCTGTGAGTATTGTGAGTCAGTTTATGTCTACTCCCAGCTCAGTTCACTATGGTGCTCTCCTTCGGATTCTTAGGTATCTCAGTGGGACTATGACTAGGTCCTTGTACTTATCATCATCCTCGCCTCTCACTCTTCAGGCATACTCAGATGCTGATGGGCACGTGATCCTACTTCTCGTCGCTCTATTACAGGCTACTGTGTGTTTCTTGGTGACTCTCTCATCTCTTGGCGCAGCAAGAAACAGAATGTAGTCTCTCTTTCTAGCACGGAGGCGGAATATCGTGCCATGGCCACTACGGCTAAGGAGATTGTTCATCTACGTCGTCTCCTTAGTCACTTGGGTGTCCATATTTCTGGACCCACACCGATGCATTGTGACAACAGGAGTGCTATCCATATTGCCAGCAACCCTGTTTTTCACGAGAGGACGAAACACATTGAGATTGATTGTCACTTTGTTCGTGAGCAGTTTCTATCGATGTTCTCTCCTTGCCTTTCACTTATTCTGTTGCACAGTTGGCGGATTTCTTCACGAAGTCTCACACTGTTTCTAGTCATCAGCTTCTTATTGGCAAACTCTCGGTGTTTGACCCACCTTGAGTTTGAGGGGGGGTGTTAGAGATGTGTATTTTGTATATTTTTAGTATAGAAGGGTAGATGGTCTTCTCTTCATTCTCTTGTCTATACTCATGTATTACTCATTTGTTACACAATTTCATATCTATTATCATTCACGTTTACCGTAATTTGAACTGAACTTGGTCTATTGGCTTTTTACCTAACGAAACGTTGTCCAAAAGCTAAACTAGCAAGTTAAAACTTCTAAGAACACTAAATAGAGTATAACGGTCCAATTTGATGCCTTAGGAATGCTCATTCTATGCATAGACAAGTTTTTCTCGTTTCGTGCAATTTTGAACTTAACTTGGTCTATTGGCTTCTTTACCTAACGAAACGTTGTCCAAAAGAAACTAGCAAGTTAAGACTTCTAAGAACACTAAATAGAGTATAACGGTCCAATTTGATGCCTTAGGAATGCTCAATTCTATGCATAGACAGTTTTTCACGTTTCGTGCAATTTTGAACTTAACTTGGTCTATTGGCTTCTTTACCTAACGAAACGTTGTCCAAAAGCTAAACTAGCAAGTTAAGACTTCTAAGAACCTAAATAGAGTATAACGGTCCAATTTGATGCCTTAGGAATGCTCAATTCTATGCATAGACAGTTTTTCACGTTTCGTGCAATTTTGAACTTAACTTGGTCTATTGGCTTCTTTACCTAACGAAACGTTGTCCAAAAGCTAAACTAGCAAGTTAAGACTTCTAAGAACACTAAATAGAGTATAACGGTCCAATTTGATGCCTTAGGAATGCTCAATTCTATGCATACAAGTTTTTCACGTTTCGTGCAATTTTGAACTTAACTTGGTCTATTGGCTTCTTTACCTAACGAAACGTTGTCCAAAAGCTAAACTAGCAAGTTAAGACTTCTAAGAACACTAAATAGAGTATAACGGTCCAATTTGATGCCTTAGGAATGCTCAATTCTATGCATAGACAAGTTTTTCACGTTTCGTGCAATTTTGAACTTAACTTGGTCTATTGGCTTCTTTACCTAACGAAACGTTGTCCAAAAGCTAACTAGCAAGTTAATCTAAGAACACTAAATAGAGTATAACGTCCAATTTGATGCCTTAGGAATGCTCATTCTATGCATAGACAAGTTTTTCACGTTTCGTGCAATTTTGAACTTAACTTGGTCTATTGGCTTCTTTACCTAACGAAACGTTGTCCAAAAGCTAAACTAGCAAGTTAAGATCTAAGAACACTAAATAGAGTATAACGGTCCAATTTGATGCCTTAGGAATGCTCATTCTATGCATAGACAAGTTTTTCACGTTTCGTGCAATTTTAAACTTAACTTGGTCTATTGGCTTCTTTACCTAACGAAACGTTGTCCAAAAGCTAAACTAGCAAGTTAAGACTTCTAAGAACACTAAATATAGTATAACGGTCCAATTTGATGCCTTAGGAATGCTCAATTCTATGCATAGACAAGTTTTTCACGTTTCGTGCAATTTTGAACTTAACTTGGTCTATTGGCTTCTTTACCTAACGAAACGTTGTCCAAAAGCTAAACTAGCAAGTTAAGACTTCTAAGAACACTAAATAGAGTATAACGGTCCAATTTGATGCCTTAGGAATGCTCAATTCTATGCATAGACAGTTTTTCACGTTTCGTGCAATTTTGAACTTAACTTGGTCTATTGGCTTCTTTACCTAACGAAACGTTGTCCAAAAGCTAAACTAGCAAGTTAAGACTTCTAAGAACACTAAATAGAGTATAACGGTCCAATTTGATGCCTTAGGAATGCTCAATTCTATGCATAGACAAGTTTTTCACGTTTCGTGCAATTTTGAACTTAACTTGGTCTATTGGCTTCTTTACCTAACGAAACGTTGTCCAAAAGCTAAACTAGCAAGTTAAGACTTCTAAGAACACTAAATAGAGTATAACGGTCCAATTTGATGCCTTAGGAATGCTCATTCTATGCATAGACAAGTTTTTCACGTTTTGTAATTTTGAACTTAACTTGGTCTATTGGCTTCTTTACCTAACGAAACGTTGTCCAAAAGCTAAACTAGCAAGTTAATACTAAGAACACTAAATAGAGTATAACGTCCAATTTGATGCCTTAGGAATGCTCAATTCTATGCATAGACAAGTTTTTCACGTTTCGTGCAATTTTGAACTTAACTTGGTCTATTGGCTTCTTTACCTAACGAAACGTTGTCCAAAAGCTAAACTAGCAAGTTAAGACTTCTAAGAACACTAAATAGAGTATAACGGTCCAATTTGATGCCTTAGGAATGCTCATTCTATGCATAGACAAGTTTTTCACGTTTCGTGCAATTTTGAACTTAACTTGGTCTATTGGCTTCTTTACCTAACGAAACGTTGTCCAAAAGCTAAACTAGCAAGTTAAGACTTTAAGAACACTAAATAGAGTATAACGGTCCAATTTGATGCCTTAGGAATGCTCATTCTATGCATAGACAAGTTTTTCACGTTTCGTGCAATTTTGAACTTAACTTGGTCTATTGGCTTCTTTACCTAACGAAACGTTGTCCAAAAGCTAAACTAGCAAGTTAAGACTTCTAAACACTAAATAGAGTATAACGGTCCAATTTGATGCCTTAGGAATGCTCATTCTATGCATAGACAAGTTTTTCACGTTTCGTAATTTTGAACTTAACTTGGTCTATTGGCTTCTTTACCTAACGAAACGTTGTCCAAAAGCTAAACTAGCAAGTTAAGACTTCTAAGAACACTAAATAGAGTAATGATGGTCCAATGCTTAGGAATGCTCAATTCTATGCATAGACAAGTTTTTCACGTTTCGTAATTTTGAACTTAACTTGGTCTATTGGCTTTTTACCTAACGAAACGTTGTCCAAAAGCTAAACTAGCAAGTTAAACTTCTAAGAACACTAAATAGAGTATAACGGTCCAATTTGATGCCTTAGGAATGCTCATTCTATGCATAGACAAGTTTTTCACGTTTTGTAATTTTGAACTTAACTTGGTCTATTGGCTTCTTTACCTAACGAAACGTTGTCCAAAAGCTAAACTAGCAAGTTAAGACTTCTAAGAACACTAAATAGAGTATAACGGTCCAATTTGATGCCTTAGGAATGCTCAATTCTATGCATAGACAAGTTTTTCACGTTTCGTGCAATTTTGAACTTAACTTGGTCTATTGGCTTCTTTACCTAGCGAAAAGTTGTCCAAAGCTAAACTAGCAAGTTAACGATTCTAAGAACGCTAAATAGATACGGTCCATTTGATGCCTTAGAATTCTCATTCTATGCATAGACAAGTTTTTCACGTTTTGTGTAATTTTGAACTTAACTTGGTCTATTGCTTCTTTACCTAACGAAACGTTGTCCAAAAGCTGAACTAGCAAGTTAAGACTTCTAAGAACACTCAATAGAGTATAACGGTCCAATTTGATGCCTTAGGAATGCTCACTTCTATGCATAGACAAGTTTTTCAGTTTCGTGCAATTTTGAACTTAACTTGGTCTTTGTTTCTTTACCTAACGAAACGTTGTCCAAAAGCTAAACTAGCAAGTTAAGACTTCTAAGAACACTAAATAGAGTATAACGGTCCAATTTGATGCCTTAGGAATGCTCATTCTATGTAGTGTGTTTTTCACGTTTCGTGCAATTTTGAACTTAACTTGGTCTATTGGCTTCTTTACCTAACGAAACGTTGTCCAAAAGCTAAACTAGCAAGTTAAGACTTCTAAGAACCTAAATAGAGTATAACGGTCCAATTTGATGCCTTAGGAATGCTCAATTCTATGCATAGACAAGTTTTTCACGTTTCGTGCAATTTTGAACTTAACTTGGTCTATTGGCTTTTTACCTAACGAAACGTTGTCCAAAAGCTAAACTAGCAAGTTAAAACTTCTAAGAACACTAAATAGAGTATAACGGTCCAATTTGATGCCTTAGGAATGATCAGTTCTATGCATAGACAAGTTTTTCACGTTTCGTGAATTTTGAACTTAACTTGGTCTATTGGCTTCTTTACCTAACGAAACGTTGTCCAAAAGCTAAACTAGCAAGTTACTTCGTAAGAACACTAAATAGAGTATAACGGTCCAATTTGATGCCTTAGGAATGCTTAGTTCTATGCGTATACATTTTTTCTCGTTTCGTGCAATTTTAACTTAACTTGGTCTATTGGCTTCTTTACCTAACGAAACGTTGTCAAAAGCTAAGCTAGCAAGTTAATACTCGTAAACACTAAATGAGTATAACGGTCCAACTTGATGCCTTAGGAATGCTCAGTTCTATGCGTATAGACATTTTTCACGTTTCGTGTAATTTTGAACTTAACTTGGTCTATTGGCTTCTTTACCTAACGAAACGTTGTCCAAAAGCTAAACTAGCAAGTTAAGACTTCTAAGAACACTAAATAGAGTATAACGGTCCAATTTGATGCCTTAGGAATGCTCAGTTCTATGCATAGACAAGTTTTTCACGTTTTGTAATTTTGAACTTAACTTGGTCTATTGGCTTCTTTACCTAACGAAACGTTGTCCAAAAGCTAAACTAGCAAGTTAAGACTTCTAAGAACACTAAATAGAGTATAACGGTCCAATTTGATGCCTTAGGAATGCTCAATTCTATGCATAGACAGTTTTTCACGTTTCGTGCAATTTTGAACTTAACTTGGTCTATTGGCTTCTTTACCTAACGAAACGTTGTCCAAAAGCTAAACTAGCAAGTTAAAACATCGTAGCACACTAAATAGAGTATAACGGTCCAATTTGATGCCTTAGGAATGCTCAATTCTATGCATAGACAAGTTTTTCACGTTTCGTGCAATTTTGAACTTAACTTGGTCTATTGGCTTCTTTACCTAACGAAACGTTGTCCAAAAGCTAAACTAGCAAGTTAAGACTTCTAAGAACACTAAATAGAGTATAACGGTCCAATTTGATGCCTTAGTAATGCTCAATTCTATGCATAGACAAGTTTTTCACGTTTCGTGCAATTTTGAACTTAACTTGGTCTATTGGCTTCTTTACCTAACGAAACGTTGTCCAAAAGCTAAACTAGCAAGTTAAGACTTCTAAGAACACTAAATAGAGTATAACGGTCCAATTTGATGCCTTAGGAATGCTCAATTCTATGCATAGACAATTTTTTCACGTTTCGTGCAATTTTGAACTTAACTTGGTCTATTGGCTTCTTTACCTAACGAAACGTTGTCCAAAAGCTAAACTAGCAAGTTAAGCTCGTAAACACTAAATAGAGTATAACGGTCCAATTTGATGCTTAGGAATGCTCAATTCTATGCATAGACAAGTTTTTCACGTTTCGTGCAATTTTGAACTTAACTTGGTCTATTGGCTTCTTTACCTAACGAAACGTTGTCCAAAAGCTAAACTAGCAAGTTAAGACTTTAAGAACACTAAATAGAGTATAACGGTCCAATTTGATGCCTTAGGAATGCTCAGTTCTATGCATAGACAAGTTTTTCACGTTTCGTGCAATTTTGAACTTAACTTGGTCTATTGGCTTCTTTACCTAACGAAACGTTGTCCAAAAGCTAAACTAGCAAGTTAAGACTTCAAAAACACTAAATAGAGTATAACGGTCCAATTTTCCTTAGGAATGCTCAGTTCTATGCATACAAGTTTTTCACGTTTCGTGCAATTTTGAACTTAACTTGGTCTATTGGCTTCTTTACCTAACGAAACGTTGTCCAAAAGCTAAACTAGCAAGTTAAGACTTCTAAGAACACTAAATAGAGTATAACGGTCCAATTTGATGCCTTAGGAATGCTCAATTCTATGCATAGACAATTTTTCACGTTTCGTAATTTTGAACTTAACTTGGTCTATTGGCTTCTTTACCTAACGAAACGTTGTCCAAAAGCTAAACTAGCAAGTTAAGACTTCTAAGAACACTAAATAGAGTATAACGTCCAATTTGATGCCTTAGGAATGCTCAATTCTATGCATAGACAAGTTTTTCACGTTTCGTGCAATTTTGAACTTAACTTGGTCTATTGGCTTCTTTACCTAACGAAACGTTGTCCAAAAACTAAACTAGCGGGTTAAAACTTCTAAGAACACTAAATAGAGCATAACGGTCCAATTTGATGCCTTAGGAATGCTCAATTCTATGCATAGACAAGTTTTTCACGTTTCGAGCAATTTTGAACTTAACTTGGTCTATTGGCTTCTTTGCCTAACGAAACGTTGTCCAAAAGCTAAACTTGCAAGTTAAGACTTCTAAGAACACTAAATAGAGTATAACGGTCCAATTTCATGCCTTAGGAATGCTCAATTCTATGCATAGACAAGTTTTTCACGTTTCGTGCAATTTTGAACTTAGCTTGGTCTATTCGCTTCTTTACCTAACGAAACGTTGTCCAAAGCTAAACTAGCAAGTTAAGACTTCTAAGAACACTAAATAGAGTATAACGTCCAATTTGATGCCTTAGGAATGCTCAACTATGCATAGACAAGTTTTTCACGTTTCGTGCAATTTTGAACTTAACTTGGTCTATTGGCTTCTTTACCTAACGAAACGTTGTCCAAAAGCTAAACTAGCAAGTTAAGACTTCTAAGAACACTAAATAGAGTATAACGGTCCAATTTGATGCCTTAGGAATGCTCAGTTCTATGCATAGACAAGTTTTTGTTCACGTTTCGAATTTTGAACTTAACTTGGTCTATTGGCTTCTTTACCTAACGAAACGTTGTCCAAAAGCTAAGCTAGCAAGTTAATACATCGTAAACACTAAATAGAGTATAACGGTCCAATTTGCCTTAGGAATGCTCAGTTCTATGCATAGACAAGTTTTTCACGTTTCGTGTAATTTTGAACTTAACTTGGTCTATTGGCTTCTTTACCTAACGAAACGTTGTCCAAAAGCTAAACTAGCAAGTTAAGACTTCTAAAACACTAAATAGAGTATAACGGTCCAATTTGATGCCTTAGGAATGCTCAATTCTATGCATAGACAAGTTTTTCACGTTTCGTGCAATTTTGAACTTAACTTGGTCTATTGGCTTCTTTACCTAACGAAACGTTGTCCAAAAGCTAAACTAGCAAGTTAAGACTTCTAAGAACACTAAATAGAGTATAACGGTCCAATTTGATGCCTTAGGAATGCTCATTCTATGTAGACAAGTTTTTCTCGTTTCGTGTAATTTTGAACTTAACTTGGTCTATTGGCTTCTTTACCTAACGAAACGTTGTCCAAAAGCTAAACTAGCAAGTTAAGACTTCTAAGAACTAAATAGAGTATAACGGTCCAATTTGATGCCTTAGGAATGCTCAATTCTATGATAGACAAGTTTTTCACGTTTCGTGCAATTTTGAACTTAACTTGGTCTATTGGCTTCTTTACCTAACGAAACGTTGTCCAAAAGCTAAACTAGCAAGTTAAACTTCTAAGAACACTAAATAGAGTATAACGGTCCAATTTGATGCCTTAGGAATGCTCAATTCTATGCATAGACAAGTTTTTCACGTTTCGTGCAATTTTGAACTTAACTTGGTCTATTGGCTTCTTTACCTAACGAAACGTTGTCCAAAAGCTAAGCTAGCAAGTTAACATCTAAGAACACTAAATAGAGTATAACGGTCCAATTGATGCCTTAGGAATGCTGTTCTATGCATAGACAGTTTTTCACGTTTCGTGCAATTTTGAACTTAACTTGGTCTATTGGCTTCTTTACCTAACGAAACGTTGTCCAAAAGCTAAACTAGCAAGTTAAGACTTCTAAGAACACTAAATAGAGTATAACGGTCCATTTGATGCCTTAGGAATGCTCAATTCTATGATAGACATTTTTCACGTTTCGTGCAATTTTGAACTTAACTTGGTCTATTGGCTTTTTACCTAACGAAACGTTGTCCAAAACTAAATAGCAAGTTAAACTTCTAAGAACACTAAATAGAGTATAACGGTCCAATTTGATGCCTTAGGAATGCTCAGTTCTATGCATAGACAAGTTTTTCACGTTTCGTGTAATTTTGAACTTAACTTGGTCTATTGGCTTCTTTACCTAACGAAACGTTGTCCAAAAGCTAAGCTAGCAAGTTAATACATCGTAGAACACTAAATAGAGTATAACGGTCCAATTGATGCCTTAGGAATGCTCAGTTCTATGCGTAGACATGTTTTTCACGTTTCGTGTAATTTTGAACTTAACTTGGTCTATTGGCTTCTTTACCTAACGAAACGTTGTCCAAAAGCTAAACTAGAAAGTTAAGACTTCTAAGAACACTAAATAGAGTATAACGGTCCAATTTGATGCCTTAGGAATGCTCATTCTATGCATAGACAAGTTTTTCACGTTTCATGTAATTTTGAACTTAACTTGGTCTATTGGCTTCTTTACCTAACGAAACGTTGTCCAAAAGCTAAGCTAGAAGTTAAGATCTAGAACACTAAATAGAGTATAACGGTCCAATTTGATGCCTTAGGAATGCTCAGTTCTATGCATAGACAAGTTTTTCACGTTTCGTGTAATTTTGAACTTAACTTGGTCTATTGGCTTCTTTACCTAACGAAACGTTGTCCAAAAGCTAACTAGCAAGTTAAGACTTCTAAGAACACTAAATAGAGTATAACGGTCCAATTTGATGCCTTAGGAATGCTCACTTCTATGCATAGACAAGTTTTTCACGTTTCGTGCAATTTTGAACTTAACTTGGTCTATTGGCTTCTTTACCTAACGAAACGTTGTCCAAAAGCTAAACTAGCAAGTTAATACTTCTAAGAACACTAAATAGAGTATAACGGTCCAATTTGATGCCTTAGGAATGCTCAGTTCTATGTGTAGAATGTTTTTCCGTTTCGTGCAATTTTGAACTTAACTTGGTCTATTGGCTTCTTTACCTAACGAAACGTTGTCCAAAAGCTAAACTAGCAAGTTAAGACTTCTAAGAACTAAATAGAGTATAACGTCCAATTGATGCCTTAGGAATGCTCAGTTCTATGCATAGACAAGTTTTTCACGTTTCGTTAATTTTGAACTTAACTTGGTCTATTGGCTTCTTTACCTAACGAAACGTTGTCCAAAAGCTAAGCTAGCAAGTTAATACATCGTAGAACACTAAATAGAGTATAACGTCCAATTGATGCCTTAGGAATGCTCAGTTCTATGCGTAGACATGTTTTTCTCGTTTCGTGAATTTTGAACTTAACTTGGTCTATTGGCTTCTTTACCTAACGAAACGTTGTCCAAAAGCTAAACTAGCAAGTTAAGACTTCTAAGAACACTAAATAGAGTATAACGGTCCAATTTGATGCCTTAGGAATGCTCATTTCTATGCATAGATGAGTTTTTCACGTTTCGTGCAATTTTGAACTTAACTTGGTCTATTGGCTTATTTACCTAACGAAACGTTGTCCAAAAGCTAAGCTAGCAATTTAAGACTTCTAGGAACACTAAATAGAGTATAACGGTCCAATTTGATGCCTTAGGAATGCTCAATTCTATGCATAGATGAGTTTTTCACGTTTCGTGCAATTTTGAACCAACTTGGTCTATTGGCTTCTTTACCTAACGAAACGTTGTCCAAAAGCTAAGCTAGCAAGTTAAGACTTCAAGAACACTAAATAGAGTATAACGGTCCAATTTGATGCCTTAGGAATGCTCAGTTCTATGCGTAGACATGTTTTTCTCGTTTCGTGCAATTTTGAACTTAACTTGGTCTATTGGCTTCTTTACCTAACGAAACGTTGTCCAAAAGCTAAACTAGCAAGTTAAGACTTCTAAGAACACTAAATATAGTATAACGGTCCAATTGATGCCTTAGGAATGCTCAGTTCTATGCATAGACAAGTTTTTACGTTTCGTGCAATTTTGAACTTAACTTGGTCTATTGGCTTCTTTACCTAACGAAACGTTGTCCAAAAGCTAAACTAGCAAGTTAAGACTCTAAAACACTAAATAGAGTATAACGGTCCAATTGATGCCTTAGAATGCTCAGTTCTATGCATAGACATGTTTTTCACGTTTCGTGTAATTTTGAACTTAACTTGGTCTATTGGCTTCTTTACCTAACGAAACGTTGTCCAAAAGCTAAACTAGCAAGTTAAGACTTCTAAGAACACTAAATAGAGTATAATGTCCAATTTGATGCCTTAGGAATGCTCAGTTCTATGCATAGACAAGTTTTTCACGTTTCATGTAATTTTGAACTTAACTTGGTCTATTGGCTTCTTTACCTAACGAAACGTTGTCCAAAAGCTAAGCTAGCAAGTTACATCGCAGAACACTAAATAGAGTATAACGGTCCAATTGATGCCTTAGAATGCTCAGTTCTATGCATAGACATGTTTTTCACGTTTCGTGTAATTTTGAATTAACTTGGTCTATTGGCTTCTTTACCTAACGAAACGTTGTCCAAAAGCTAAACTAGCAAGTTAAGACTTCTAAGAACACTAAATAGAGTATAACGGTCCAATTTGATGCCTTAGGAATGCTCAATTCTATGCATAGACAGTTTTTCACGTTTCGTGCAATTTTGAACTTAACTTGGTCTATTGGCTTCTTTACCTAACGAAACGTTGTCCAAAAGCTAAACTAGCAAGTTAATACATCGAACACTAAATAGAGTATAACGGTCCAATTGATGCCTTAGGAATGCTCAGTTCTATGCGTAGACATGTTTTTCGTTTCGTGCAATTTTGAACTAACTTGGTCTATTGGCTTCTTTACCTAACGAAACGTTGTCCAAAAGCTAAACTAGCAAGTTAAGACTTCTAAGAACACTAAATAGAGTATAACGGTCCAATTTGATGCCTTAGGAATGCTCAATTCTATGCATAGATGAGTTTTTCACGTTTCGTGCAATTTTGAACTTAACTTGGTCTATTGGCTTCTTTACTCAAAACGTTGTCCAAAAGCTAAACTAGCAAGTTAAGACATCGTAGAACACTAAATAGAGTATAACGTCCAATTGATGCCTTAGGAATGCTCAGTTCTATGCATAGACATGTTTTTCTCGTTTCGTGCAATTTTGAACTTAACTTGGTCTATTGGCTTCTTTACCTAACGAAACGTTGTCCAAAACTAAACTAGCAAGTTAAGACTTTAAGAACACTAAATAGTATAACGGTCCAATTTGATGCCTAGGAATGCTCAGTTCTATGCATAGACAAGTTTTTCACGTTTCGTGCATTTTGAACTTAACTTGGTCTATTGGCTTCTTTACCTAACGAAACGTTGTCCAAAAGCTAAGCTAGCAAGTTAATACTCGTAGAACACTAAATAGAGTATAACGGTCCAATTGATGCCTTAGGAATGCTCAGTTCTATGCGTAGACATGTTTTTCTCGTTTCGTGCAATTTTGAACTTAACTTGGTCTATTGGCTTCTTTACCTAACGAAACGTTGTCCAAAAGCTAAACTAGCAAGTTAAGACTTCTAAGAACACTAAATAGAGTAACGGTCCAATTTGATGCCTTAGGAATGCTCAATTCTATGCATAGACAGTTTTTCACGTTTCGTGCAATTTTGAACTTAACTTGGTCTATTGGCTTCTTTTACCTAACGAAACGTTGTCCAAAAGCTAAACTAGCAAGTTAAGACTTCTAAGAACCTAAATAGAGTATAACGGTCCAATTTGATGCCTTAGGAATGCTCAATTCTATGCATAGAAAGTTTTTCACGTTTCGTGTAATTTTGAACTTAACTTGGTCTATTGGCTTTTTACCTACGAAACGTTGTCCAAAAGCTAAACTAGCAAGTTAAACTTTAAGAACACTAAATAGAGTATAACGGTCCAATTTGATGCCTTAGGAATGCTCAGTTCTATGCATAGACAGTTTTTCACGTTTCGTGCAATTTTGAACTTAACTTGGTCTATTGGCTTTTTACCTAACGAAACGTTGTCCAAAAGCTAAACTAGCAAGTTAAGACTTCTAAGAACACTAAATAGAGTATAACGGTCCAATTGATGCCTTAGGAATGCTCAATTCTATGCATAGACAAGTTTTCACGTTTCGTGTAATTTTGAACTTAACTTGGTCTATTGGCTTTTTTACCTAACGAAACGTTGTCCAAAAGCTAAAATAGCAAGTTAAACTTCTAAGAACACTAAATAGAGTATAACGGTCCAATTTGATGCCTTAGAATGCTCAGTTCTATGTGTAGACATGTTTTTCTCGTTTCGTGCAATTTGAACTTAACTTGGTCTATTGGCTTCTTTACCTAACGAAACGTTGTCCAAAAGCTAAACTAGCAAGTTAAGCTTTAAGAACACTAAATATATAACGGTCCAATTTGATGCCTTAGGAATGCTCAGTTCTATGCATGACAAGTTTTTCACGTTTCGTGCAATTTTGAACTTAACTTGGTATTGGCTTCTTTACCTAACGAAACGTTGTCCAAAAGCTAAGCTAGCAAGTTAACTCGTAGAACACTAAATAGAGTATAACGGTCCAATTGATGCCTTAGGAATGCTCAGTTCTATGCATAGACAATTTTTCACGTTTCGTGTAATTTTGAACTTAACTTGGTCTATTGGCTTCTTTACCTAACGAAACGTTGTCCAAAAGCTAAGCTAGCAAGTTAATACATCGTAGAACACTAAATAGAGTATAACGGTCCAATTGATGCCTTAGGAATGCTCAGTTCTATGCGTAGACATTTTTTCTCGTTTCGTGCAATTTTGAACTAACTTGGTCTATTGGCTTCTTTACCTAACGAAACGTTGTCCAAAAGCTAAACTAGAAGTTAATACTTCTAAGAACACTAAATAGAGTATAACGGTCCAATTTGATGCCTTAGGAATGCTCAGTTCTATGCATAGACAAGTTTTTCACGTTTCGTGTAATTTTGAACTTAACTTGGTCTATTGGCTTCTTTACCTAAGAAACGTTGTCCAAAAGCTAAGCTAGCAAGTTAATACATCGTAGAACACTAAATAGAGTATAACGGTCCAATTTGATGCCTTAGGAATGCTCAGTTCTATGCGTAGACATGTTTTTCTCGTTTCGTGCAATTTTGAACTTAACTTGGTCTATTGGCTTCTTTACCTAACGAAACGTTGTCCAAAGCTAAACTAGCAAGTTAAGATTTCTAGAACACTAAATAGAGTATAACGGTCCAATTTGATGCCTTAGGAATGCTCAGTTTATGCATAGACAAGTTTTTCACGTTTCGTGTAATTTTGAACTTAACTTGGTCTATTGGCTTCTTTACCTAACGAAACGTTGTCCAAAAGCTAAGCTAGCAAGTTAATACTCAGAACACTAAATAGAGTATAACGGTCCAACTTGATGCCTTAGGAATGCTCAGTTCTATGCATAGACTGTTTTTCTCGTTTCGTGCAATTTTGAACTTAACTTGGTCTATTGGCTTCTTTACCTAACGAAACGTTGTCCAAAAGCTAAACTAGCAAGTTAAGACTTCTAAGAACACTAAATAGAGTGTAACGGTCCAATTTGATGCCTTAGGAATGCTCAATTCTATGCATAGACGTTTTTCACGTTTCGTGCAATTTTGAACTTGGTCTATTGCTTCTTTACCTAACGAAACGTTGTCCAAAAGCTAAGCTAGCAAGTTAATACTCGTAGAACACTAAATAGAGTATAACGTCCAACTTGATGCCTTAGGAATGCTCAGTTCTATGCGTAGACATGTTTTTCACGTTTTGTGTAATTTTGAACTTAACTTGGTCTATTGGCTTCTTTACCTAAACGAAACGTTGTCCAAAAGCTAAACTAGCAAGTTAAGACTTCAAGAACACTAAATAGAGTATAACGGTCCAATTTGATGCCTTAGGAATGCTCAGTTTATCATATGCTAGACAAGTTTTCACGTTTCATGTAATTTTGAACTTAACTTGGTCTATTGGCTTCTTTACCTAACGAAACGTTGTCCAAAAGCTAAGCTAGCAAGTTAACTCGTAGAACACTAAATAGAGTATAACGGTCCAATTGATGCCTTAGGAATGCTCAGTTCTATGCGTATACATGTTTTTCACGTTTCGTGCAATTTTGAACTAACTTGGTCTATTGGCTTCTTTACCTAACGAAACGTTGTCCAAAAGCTAAACTAGCAAGTTAAGACTTCTAAGAACACTAAATAGAGTGTAACGGTCCAATTTGATGCCTTAGGAATGCTCAATTCTATGCATAGACAGTTTTTCACGTTTCGTGCAATTTTGAACTTAACTTGGTCTATTGGCTTCTTTACTAACGAAACGTTGTCCAAAAGCTAAACTAGCAAGTTAACATCGTAGAACTAAATAGACTATAACGTCCAATTGATGCCTTAGGAATGCTCAGTTCTATGCGTAGACATGTTTTTCGTTTCGTGCAATTTTGAACTTAACTTGGTCTATTGGCTTCTTTACCTAACGAAACGTTGTCCAAAAGCTAAACTAGCAAGTTAAGACTTTTAAGAACACTAAATAGAGTATAACGGTCCAATTTGATGCCTTAGGAATGCTCAGTTCTATCATAGACAAGTTTTTCACGTTTCGTGTAATTTTGAACTTAACTTGGTCTATTGGCTTCTTTACCTAACGAAACGTTGTCCAAAAGCTAACTAGCAAGTTAATCGTAGAACACTAAATAGAGTGTAACGGTCCAACTTTGATGCCTTAGGAATGCTCAGTTCTATGCATAGACATGTTTTTCACGTTTCGTGTAATTTTGAACTTAACTTGGTCTATTGGCTTCTTTACCAACGAAACGTTATCCAAAAGCTAAACTAGCAAGTTAAGACTTCTAAGAACACTAAATAGAGTATAACGGTCCAATTTGATGCCTTAGGAATGCTCAGTTCTATGCATAGACAAGTTTTTCACGTTTCATGTAATTTTAACTTAACTTGGTCTATTGGCTTCTTTACCTAACGAAACGTTGTCCAAAAGCTAAGCTAGCAAGTTAACACGTAGAACACTAAATAGAGTATAACGGTCCAATTGATGCCTTAGGAATGCTCAGTTCTATGCGTAGACATGTTTTTCTCGTTTCGTGTAATTTTGAACTTAACTTGGTCTATTGGCTTCTTTACCTAACGAAACGTTGTCCAAAAGCTAAACTAGCAAGTTAAGACTTCTAAGAACACTAAATAGAGTGTAACGGTCCAATTTGATGCCTTAGGAATGCTCAATTCTATGCATAGATGAGTTTTTCACGTTTCGTGCAATTTTGAACCGAACTTGGTCTATTGGCTTTTTACCTAACGAAACGTTGTCCAAAAGCTAAACTAGCAAGTTAAGACTTCTAAGAACGCTAAATAGAGTATAACGGTCCAATTTGATGCCTTAGGAATGCTCAATTCTATGCATAGAAATTTTTCACGTTTAGTGTAATTTTGAACTTAACTTGGTCTATTGGCTTTTTACCTACGAAACGTCGTCCAAAAGCTATAATAGCAAGTTAAACTTCAAGAACACTAAATAGAGTATAACGGTCCAATTTGATGCCTTAGGAATGCTCAATTCTATGCATAGACAGTTTTTCACGTTTCGTGCAATTTGAACCGAACTTGGTCTATTGCTCTTTACCTAACGAAACGTTGTCCAAAAGCTAAGCTACCAAGTTAATACATCGTAGAACACTAAATAGAGTATAACGTCCAATTGATGCCTTAGGAATGCTCAGTTCTATGCGTAGACATGTTTTTCACATTTTGTAATTTTGAACTTAACTTGGTCTATTGGCTTCTTTACCAACGAAACGTTGTCCAAAAGCTAAACTAGCAAGTTAAGACTTCTAAGAACACTAAATAGAGTATAACTGTCCAATTTGATGCCTTAGGAATGCTCAGTTCTATGCATAGACAAGTTTTCCACGTTTCATGTAATTTTGAACTTAACTTGGTCTATTGGCTTCTTTACCTAACGAAACGTTGTCCAAAAGTAAGCTAGCAAGTTAATACATCGTAGAACACTAAATAGAGTATAACGGTCCAACTTGATGCCTTAGGAATGCTCAGTTCTATGTGTAGACATGTTTTTCTCGTTTCGTGCAATTTTGAACTTAACTTGTGTTTGGATGTATGGCACCACAAGAGGGGGGGTGAATTGTGTCCTTAGTCAAATTTAGACTAGGTCACTCCTTTTTCTTTTAATGAATTCTATCAAATTTCACCCTAAGCGGAAGCTAAATACCAAATTAAGTTCTAGTGTATATGTATATGAGTCAAGGAGAACAATCAATTTAAACAAACTTGAATCTAGCAACCTAAATATCCAATTTCAAGTATGTATGATATGAGAATGCAATGCTAATTGAAATTGCTGGAAAGTAAAAGAGGCAAGAGATTTATAGTGGTTCGGCTTAACCCAAGCCTACTCCACTCCCCAAGTCCCACTTGGGAATTTCAAACACTCCAATATGGCTTGTTCAACCGAGTCAAGCGGAACTCTTACAACCGATATTTTTGTAGCTCACCACACTAACTCAATCAACAAAATACAAGCTCAAAAATGGCTCTAAGAATAGCCGGGTATGAGATAAGTTTAGGCTCAAAGGCTGGCTCTTTAGTAGCTGGATTTGTAAGTGTCTAAGGCTCAAATGAAGCTCTTGAAAAGCTGGAATGGGAATGGTAAGCACAAAACTCTGATTTGAGATTTTTTGTTGCTAGGGTATGTGAAATTTTAGTAGTGTATCAACCAACGAAAATCAGTTGTGATAAGGCTTGAATGGTGAAATGGAGATATAGAATGAAGCCTTATAGGTGCTGGAAATCAGATTGCTCAAGCAAGTAGAATGACTCTTGAGGAAATGATAAGAATCTGGTAAGAAAGGCTCAAGAGTAACAATAAAGCTTTACTTGGCTAGTGTGTGTGATCTCTCTTCAAAATCAAGTATGTAATCAAGAATGAATGAGTGAAAGAATGAAAGCTTAGAAGATGAAGAACACTAGAGAGAGAGTGTAATTTTCGGCCAAGTATATGCACCATAGACAAAGAGTTAGTTTTTATAGAAAATTGTGGAGTGTAAGCTCATGAAATGAGGGCCATTGGATTGATATGAAAGATATGGACCCTTGGATCATTAGAGACGTTAGAAGGCTTAGAGAAGTGTGAAAATGTTTACAACAAGTCTCTTTTGGTAGGAGAAATAATGGCTTTTGGATGGATATAGACTTTGGAGGCATCTTGGAAGATACAACAATTGACTTGAGAAAAGTTTGTCTTTTAGGTGGAGTAAATCATGGCTTTTGGATGGATATAGACTTTAGATGCATCTTGAAAGATACAACAATTGACTTGAGAAAAGTTTGTCTCTTAGGTGGAATAAATGATGGCCTTTGGATCAAATGAAGATTCAATTTTGGCCATAGGATGTAAAGTAGGAGAGATAAGAATAAAGCTTGAATCTTTGGCCATTGGATTAAAATGTGATTTTGATGTAGAGAGAATATGATCCATTGGATGTGGAGTGTCTTGGTGGGAAAGAGAAATGGTTTTGAAATAAAGCTTCCCACACATGTGAAGAGAAAAACTTGTCATAAGACTTGTTGTACCTCTTGTCTCCTCCTTTCAAATTAACTTTTCCTTCTCTTCTCTTTTGGCTCCAAGTCTTCTAGTTAAGATGTAACTATGGTTAACTTGTCTTCTTTGCCATGTCATCAATGCCATGTCAACAATGCCATGTCAACAATGCCATGTCAGCTGCCACGTCACGTCCGTGATTCTGACTTTGACTAGAAAGTTAATTTTACTTCAATTGATCCCAATTAAGCTCCAAGACATCTTTGGCAAAACTTGACTTATGTTGACCACGAAATTGACTTTCTTAATCATGTTTGACACTGATTAAGTCTTCATTACAGTTCGGTTAAGGTCACCATGTTGATACATGGCCAACTTGATCATCCTACACACAATTAAACTCAAGACATGCTATGTAAACCCTTTTAGGATTTCTTGCAATTAGTTCATGTTAGTTCAATAATCAAATCATCAAATAAGCACAATTGAACTAGTTTAATATAAGTCTTGAATTCCTAAACTAATCAAGTAGGCATATGCACCTAGGTTTCTCAATACAATCAATAGATCAAAGTTCAATCAAAACATGCCGTTGTAATCACTCAAACATATATTCAACATTCTCCCCCTTTTGATGATTACAAAATAACTTATGTAACTTTGAGCTATTTTCTTTAATTCACATGAGAAACTCTCCCCCTCACATTATGCTTCACACAAATAAACTTCCTATAAGCATATGTTTCAATAAACACAAGGGAATTGCAATTCAAGACAAGTAAAGTATCAATAGGCAAGGTCTATACAATATGACATTCAAGTTCCTCCCCCTTAACCTATGCATACCAAACTTTAAAGTTCAAAGTATATTTCTCCCCCTTTATTTTGTAAATGCATCCAAAAGGTGTTCAATATAAGCAATGCATAAAATTCATACACATATCAAGGAATCATTCTCATGCCAAGATTACCTCTTAAAAATTCAAATCTCTCTTGGTTTAGAGGTTTCGTTAGTATGTCCGCAAGTTGGTTCATTGTGTCCACATAATCTAATTTAATTGTCCCTTGAGTCACATGGTCTCTAATAAAATGATGCCTAATTTCAATATGTTTAGCCTTAGAATGATGCACCGGATTTTTAGAAAGGCTAATGGCACTAGTATTATCACAATATATAGGAATATCTTTTAATTTAAGTCCAAAATCATTTAGTTGTTGTCTAATCCATAAGAGTTGAGCACAACAACTCCTATAGCCATATATTCAGCTTCGGTGGTAGATAGGGCTACACAAGGTTGTTTCTTGGAGAACCAAGAAATAAGCATACTTCCTAGGAATTGACATGTACCCGAAGTACTCTTTCTATTTATTTACACCCAGCAAAATCAGCATCACTATATGCATATAAATCAAACAAAGAATTTTTATCATACCATATGCCAAGAGTTGATGTATGCCTAAGGTACCTAAATATTCTCTTAACCGCTAGGAAATGAGAATGCATAGGTTGACTTTGAAATCTAGCACACATGCATACACTAAACATAATGTCGGGTCTACTAGATGTCAAATATAAAAGTGAACCAATCATGGACCTATACATTTTAGAATCATAAGGTTGTCCATCTTCATCTTTTTCAAGTTTAGTTGACACACTCATAGGAGTAGGAGAAGGATTCAAGGAATCAAAACCAAACTTTTTAAGCATATCATGAATATATTTAGTTTGACTAATATGTATACCTTTCTTAGTTTGTTTAACTTGCAGCCCTAAAAAGAATGTAAGTTCACCCATCATAGACATCTCAAATTCATTTTTCATGCAAACTCAAACTCTTTGCACATAGCCTCATTAGTAGCACCAAATATAATGTCATCTACATATATTTGAACAATAAGCATGTCATGACCTTTTTCTTTAAGAACAAAGTGCTATCAATTCTTCCTCTTTTAAAACCATTTTGAATTAAGAATGAAGAAAGTCTATCATACCATGCCCTAGGTGCTTGTTTCAAACCATACAAGGCTTTTGTCAATTTATAAACATGGTTTGGAAAGTTAGGATCTTCAAATCCGGTGGTTGCTTTACATCACATTCTCATTGATAAAACCATTCAAAAATGCACTTTTGACATCCATTTGATAAAGTTTAAAACCTTTGAAACATGCAAATGCCATAAGCAACCTAATAGCTTCTAACCTAGCTACGGGTGCAAATGTTTCTTCATAGTCAATCCCTTCTTCTTGGTTGTACCCTTGTGCAACCAACCTAGCCTTGTTTCTAATAACTTCACCATCTTCATTCATTTTGTTCTTAAACACCCATTTAGTTCCAATTATGGTTTGGTCTTTAGGTCTTGGAACTAATGCCAAACTTCATTCCTAGTGAATTGATTCAACTCATCTTGCATAGCAATAATCCATTTATCATCAAGCAAAGCATCATCAATGTTTCTAGGTTCTATTTGAGAAATTAAGGCATAAGAACCATGCACATCAACAATTAAAGCAGTATTCATTAAATTTGCAGTCACATTATCTACCACATTAGCATGCATATCACCATTATTAGGAGCTAAGTGAGATCTACGAGTCCTTACCCCTTGATGCAAATCGCCAATTATGAGTTGTTTGGGATGCTTGTGTTTGTCCTTCACTTGCAGCCATGATGTAGGAGCTGTAGTTTCACTATTGGAGGCCACGGGTGCAACCTCACTTTCTTCCAAGCCCACGGGTGCATCACTATTTTGTGTCTCCTCGTGTTCATTTCCTCCCTCTTTGCTTGGTCCATCATCTTTAGGTGTAGGAGAGTCATCTTTATCATCTTTTAAGCTCAACTTCTCCAAACCTAACTCAATATCATCATTCTCAAGCAAAGGGTCAAGTGCAAGAGTTTCAATAAATTTAACATGAATGGACTCTTCTATTCTCCTAGACTTTGGATTGTAAACTCTATAAGCTCTAGAAGTTAAAGCATAGCCAACAAATACACAAGGAGTAGATTTTGCATCAAATTTATCTAAGTCATCCTTAGTGTTTAGTACATAACATTTGCAACCAAAAACTCTAAAGTAGTCAACCTTAGGTTTTCTATCATTCCAAATCTCATAAGGTGTCTTATTTATCTTCTTTCTAATAGACAACCTATTTGTAACATAGCATGCACAATTAATGGCCTCGGCCCACAAGAACTTAGGCAAATCATGTTCACAAAGCATAGTCCTAGCAATTTCTTGCAAAGTTCTATTTTTCCTTTCTACTACCCCATTTTGTTGGGGTGTTCTAGGTGAAGAGAAATCATGTCTAATGCCATATTCATTACATAGATCAATAAATGCATGATTATCAAATTCTCCTCCATGATCACTCCTAATCTTGCTAATGCTTATGTTCTTTTCATTTTGAAGCCTCTTGATTAGTTTTGAAAACTCATGAATGGTCTCATGTTTATGTGCAAGGAAAATCACCCAAGTATATCTAGAATAGTCATCAACAATCACAAGGCATAGGATCTACCACCTAGACTTTTTACTCTACTTGGACCAAACAAATCAAGATGCAAAAGTTCTAAAACCTAGTAGTTGAAATCTGGTTTTTAGACTTGAAAGACTCCCTAGTGTGTTTTCCACTAATGCATGGCTCACAAGCATCATACATGTCAAAGTTCAAAGAAGGTATGCCTCTAACAAGATTATTTCTAACCAATTTTTCAATTGTAGAAATTCCTATATGTCCTAATCTTCTATGCCATATATTCACATCACTAACATTGGAAATCAAGCATTTAAGTTTGCAATCATTCAAGTCTTTCAAATTAATAGAATACACATTACCATCTCTTTTTCCTACAAGCACACATTCATTCATGGCATTTAAAAACTCACACTTTGAATCATCAAAACATATGCGCAAGCCACCATCACACAATTGAGAAATACTAAGAAGGTTAAAAGATAATCCATCAACTAATTGCACATTAGAGATAGAGAAAGAGGATACATCACCTATGGATCCTTGACCAAGGATCCTACCCTTCTTGTTGTCACCAAAAGTCACATGACCACCATTAGAGAACTTCTTGAGAGAAGAAAAAGAACTTGAGTTCCCGGTCATGTGTCTTGAGCAACCACTATCCAAGTACCACTTGGAAGCCTTAGAACTTTTGATTTTCAAGAACACCTACATTAGTTCAATTCGCTTTAGGTACCCAATTTCTTTTGGGTCCTAGAGGTTAGCATCAAGAATCTTGGTTCCCTTTGGAACCCACATTTGCTTAACTTTCTTGCCAAACACATATTGAAACTTTGGAAAAACTTTGGCATTCAAGTTATGCATATATGCATCATTTGAAGAATGAAATGAAGTGCTAGCATACATAGAGCCTTGTGGAGCTCTAGGAGCCCTAGAATACCTTATGGGTTGCCCTAATTTCTTAGGAAACCCTACGGGTCTCTTGGGACCAGATTTGATATCCTTCTTCCAAGGCTGATTTGGCACACCCCTAATGGGAATAGGCCTATGTCCCACGGGTTGGACAAATGATACATGTTCATGATGTGATTTCGAAGTACTAGCATGCATATCATTCAAAGCATTGTAGTTAGGAGGTGAAAAAATCATTTTCTTAGGAAAACAATCCTCCTTCATGTCATTCAAGGAATGCAAATATCCATGTGATACAAAGATGTAGAAATATCATGCATATCACATTTCTTCAATTTTACATCATCACCAACATAACCTAAACCCGATTTGTCCAAAGATTGTCTAAGGCATGATAAGAGTGAATCAAGTCTAGAAGATCCCACACTAAACTTCGAGAAAGATTTCTCTAGATCCTCATATCTTAATTTCAAAGCATCTAATTCATTTTGAACAATAGAGTCATCATGTGACTCTTGGTTCTCATTAGGCACAATAGCAATCAATTTCAAATCATCATACTCTTCTTGCAAGGTACTAAGTTTAAATTGCAAATCTTCAATCAAGGGTTCATGATCACACTTAGACATGTTATTAGCACACATGGCAGCAAGCATATCGCACTTTTCATCACATTTAGCATTTAGATCATCAATGGTCTTTTCATGCTCTTCTACCTTAGCATTTAAACAATCAATCTCATTTTTCAATTGTTTCTTTTCCTTATGCATTTTCCTATTCTTAGCATTCATGTCATTAGTAAGGAAAGCAAATCATCAATAGACACATCATCATCATCATGATCAAAAGAATTTACCTCCTCATCCGGATCGGATGAGTTTCCTTTGGCCATCAAGCAAAATCTAGCAAACTCATCCTCACTTGAAGAGCTTTCGGAGTCCGAATCACTCCAAGTAGCTTTGAAGGCTCTCTTGGTTGCTCCTTGCTCTTTCTTTCTTCTTTGGACACTCATACTTCATGTGTCCCTTCTTGCCACACTCAAAGCACCTCAAATCTTTGTCTTGCTCCTCATGGTTCCCTTTGAGTCGCTTTGATCCCCATGGCCAGATTTGAAGTTGTCCCTCCTTGAGTGGCCAAAAGGTCTACCACCTTGCTTCTTCTTGTTTATCAAGTATCTCTTGAACCTCCTTGTCATTAAGGCTACTTCCTCATCACTCAAATCATCTCCACTATCACCCTTGGAGGCAAAAGCAATGCTCTTCTTTTTGGTGTCCTCTTTTTGAGCTTCTCTTGCCTTCAAATTTGTCTCATATACCAGAAGTGATCCTACAAGCTCATCCAACTTCAAAACTTTGAGATCTTTAGCTTCTTGGATGGCTGTCACTTTGGCATCCCATGCTTCCGGAAGACTTCTCAAGTACTTTTGCACCTTTTCTTGATTGGAGAATGTCTTCCCTAAAGATTCAAGAGAATTCAGAATTTTGGTTAGTCTAATATCCATATCGGTAATAGACTCATGTGAAGCATAGTGAACAATTCATATGAATGCATGAGCATGTTAATCTTAGACTCCTTTACTTGATTAGTTCCCTCATGCTTCATCTCTAACCTAGTCCACATATCTTTAGCCGAAATGCATGTAGAAATATGTTTAGCTTCAATTGAATTCAATGCATTAAATATAGACATAGCTTTAGCATTCAAAGATCTTTTCTTATCATTATCATCCCATTTATCCCTAGGTTTTGAAATCTCCTTTTCAACATCACCAACTTTGGTGATGATGGTAGGCTCATAAGGTCCATCCTCTATGACATACCACAAATCAATATCCAGAGACATGAAATAAAGTTTCATTCTCATCTTCCAATGGTCATAGTCATCTCCATCAAAGTATGGAGGTCTACCACTAGATTGACCCTCTAATACATGATCATGTCTACCACTAGTAGATGCCATATCAAGAATCACAAATAATGCACAAGACAATTACTTCTATATGCAAGTAACCTTGCTCCGATACCACTTGTTAGGATGTATGGCACCACAAGAGGGGGGGTGAATTGTGTCCTTAGTCAAATTTAGACTAGGTCACTCCTTTTTCGGTTTCAATGAATTCTATCAAATTTCACCCTAAGCGGAAGCTAAATACCAAATTAAGTTCTAGTGTATATGTATATGAGTCAAGGAGAACAATCAATTTAAACAAACTTGAATCTAGCAACCTAAATATCCAATTTCAAGTATGTATGATATGAGAATGCAATGCTAATTGAAATTGCTGGAAAGTAAAAGAGGCAAGAGATTTATAGTGGTTCGGCTTAACCCAAGCCTACTCCACTCCCCAAGTCCCACTTGGGAATTTCAAACACTCCAATATGCTTGTTCAACCGAGTCAAGCGGAACTCTTACAACCGATGTTTTTGTAGCTCAAACACCAAACTCTACACACCGTGTGGTTTGTAGCTCACCACACCAAACTCTACACACCGTGTGGTTTGTAGCTCACCACACTAACTCAATCAACAAAATACAAGCTCAAAAATGGCTCTAAGAATAGCCGGGTATGAGATAAGTTTAGGCTCAAAGGCTGGCTCTTTAGTAGCTGGATTTGTAAGTGTCTAAGGCTCAAATGAAGCTCTTGAAAAGCTGGAATGGGAATGGTAAGCACAAAACTCAGATTTGAGATTTTTTGGTTGCTAGGGTATGTGAAATTTTAGTAGTGTATCAACCAACGAAAATCAGTTGTGATAAGGCTTGAATGGTGAAATGGAGATATAGAATGAAGCCTTATAGGTGCTGGAAATCAGATTGCTCAAGCAAGTAGAATGACTCTTGAGGAAATGATAAGAATCTGGTAAGAAAGGCTCAAGAGTAACAATAAAGCTTTACTTGGCTAGTGTGTGATCTCTCTTCAAAATCAAGTATGTAATCAAGAAATGAATGAGTGAAAGAATGAAAGCTTAGAAGATGAAGAACACTAGAGAGAGAGTGTAATTTTCGGCCAAGTATATGCACCATAGACAAAGAGTTAGTTTTTATAGAAAATTGTGGAGTGTAAGCTCATGAAATGAGGGCCATTGGATTGATATGAAAGATATAGGACCCTTGGATCATTAGAGACGTTAGAAGGCTTAGAGAAGTGTGAAAATGTTTACAACAAGTCTCTTTTGGTAGGAGGAAATAATGGCTTTTGGATGGATATAGACTTTGGAGGCATCTTGGAAGATACAACAATTGACTTGAGAAAAGTTTGTCTTTTAGGTGGAGTAAATCATGGCTTTTGGATGGATATAGACTTTAGATGCATCTTGAAAGATACAACAATTGACTTGAGAAAAGTTTGTCTCTTAGGTGGAATAAATGATGGCCTTTGGATCAAATGAAGATTCAATTTTGGCCATAGGATGTAAAGTAGGAGAGATAAGAATAAAGCTTGAATCTTTGGCCATTGGATTAAAATGTGATTTTGATGTAGAGAGAATATGATCCATTGGATGTGGAGTGTCTTGGTGGGAAAGAGAAATGGTTTTGAAATAAAGCTTCCCACACATGTGAAGAGAAAAACTTGTCATAAGACTTGTTGTACCTCTTGTCTCCTCCTTTCAAATTAACTTTTCCTTGTCTTCTCTTTTGGCTCCATTTCTTCTAGTTAAGATGTAACTATGGTTAACTTGTCTTCTTTGCCATGTCATCAATGCCATGTCAACAATGCCATGTCAACAATGCCATGTCAGCTGCCACGTCACGTCCGTTGATTCTGACTTTGACTAGAAAGTAATTTTACTTCAATTGATCCCAATTAAGCTCCAAGACATCTTTGGCAAAACTTGACTTATGTTGACCACGAAATTGACTTTCTTAATAATGTTTGACACTGATTAAGTCTTCATTACAGTTTGGTTAAGGTCACCATGTTGATACATGGCCAACTTGATCATCCTACACACAATTAAACTCAAGACATGCTATGTAAACCCTTTTAGGATTTCTTGCAACTAGTTCATGTTAGTTCAATAATCAAATCATCAAATAAGCACAATTGAACTAGTTTAATATAATTCTTGAATTCCTAAATAATCAAGTAGGCATATGCACCTAGGTTTCTCAATACAATCAATAGATCAAAGTTCAATCAAAACATGCCGTTGTAATCACTCAAACATATATTCAACAACATGGTCTATTGGCTTCTTTACCCAACAAAACGTTGTCCAAAAACTAAACTAGCAAGTTAAGACTTTTAAGAACACTAAATATAGTATAACGGTCCAATTTGATGCCTAGGAATGCTCAGTTCTATCCATAGGCAAGTTTTTCACGTTTCGTGTAATTTTGAACTTAACTTGGTCTATTGGCTTCTTTACCTAACGAAATGTTGTCCAAAAGCTAAGCTAGCAAGTTAATACATCATAGAACACTAAATAGAGTATAACGGTCCAACTTGATGCCTTAGGAATGCTCAGTTCTATGCGTAGACATGTTTTTCAAGTTTCGTGTAATTTTGAACTTAACTTGGTCTATTGGCTTCTTTACCAAAAACGTTGTCCAAAAGCTAAACTAGCAAGTTAAGACTTCTAAGAACACTAAATAGAGTATAACGGTCCAATTTGATGCCTTAGGAATGCTCAGTTCTATGCATAGACAAGTTTTTCACGTTTCATGTAATTTTGAACTTAACTTGGTCTATTGCTTCTTTACTAACGAAACGTTGTCCAAAAGCTAAGCTAGCAAGTTAATACATCGTAGAACACTAAATAGAGTATAACGGTCCAACTTGATGCCTTAGGAATGCTCAGTTCTATGCGTAGACATATTTTTCACGTTTCGTGTAATTTTGAACTTAACTTGGTCTATTGGCTTCTTTACCTAACGAAACGTTGTCCAAAAGCTAAGCTAGCAAGTTAATACTCGTAGAACACTAAATAGAGTATAACGGTCCAATGATGCCTTAGGAATGCTCAGTTCTATGCGTAGACATGTTTTCTCGTTTCTGCAATTTTGAACTTAACTTGGTCTATTGGCTTCTTTACCTAACGAAACGTTGTCCAAAAGCTAAACTAGCAAGTTAAGACTCTAAGAACACTAAATAGAGTGTAACGGTCCAATTTGATGCCTTAGGAATGCTCAGCTATGCATAGACATGTTTTTCACGTTTCGTGCAATTTTGAACTTAACTTGGTCTATTGGCTTCTTTACCTAACGAAACGTTGTCCAAAAGCTAAACTAGCAAGTTAAGACTTCTAAGAACACTAAATAGAGTATAACGGTCCAATTTGATGCCTTAGGAATGCTCAATTCTATGCATAGACAATTTTTCACGTTTCGTGCAATTTTGAACTTAACTTGGTCTATTGGCTTTTACCTAACGAAACGTTGTCCAAAGCTAAACTAGCAAGTTAAGATTCTAAGAACACTAAATAGAGTGTAACGTCCAATTTGATGCCTTAGGAATGCTCAGTTTATGCATAGACAAGTTTTTCACGTTTCGTGTAATTTTGAACTTAACTTGGTCTATTGGCTTCTTTACCTAACGAAACGTTGTCCAAAAGCTAAGCTAGCAAGTTAATACATCTAGAACACTAAATAGAGTATAACGTCCAACTTGATGTGCCTTAGGAATGCTCAGTTCTATGCGTAGACATGTTTTTCGTTTCGTGCAATTTTGAACTTAACTTGGTCTATTGGCTTCTTTACCTAACGAAACGTTGTCCAAAAGCTAAACTAGCAAGTTAATACTTAAGAACACTAAATAGAGTTAACGGTCCAATTTGATGCCTTAGGAATGCTCAATTCTATGCATAGACATTTTTTCACGTTTCGTGCAATTTTGAACTAACTTGGTCTATTGGCTTCTTTACCTAACGAAACGTTGTCCAAAAGCTAAGCTAGCAAGTTAACATCGTAGAACACTAAATAGTATAACGTCCAATTGATGCCTTAGGAATGCTCAGTTCTATGCGTAGACATGTTTTTCACGTTTCGTATAATTTTGAACTTAACTTGGTCTATTGGCTTCTTTACCTAACGAAACGTTGTCCAAAAGCTAAACTAGCAAGTTAAGACTTCTAAGAACACTAAATAGAGTATAACGTCCAATTTGATGCCTTAGGAATGCTCAGTTCTATGCATAGACAAGTTTTTCACGTTTCGTGTAATTTTGAACTTAACTTGGTCTATTGGCTTCTTTACCTAACGAAACGTTGTCCAAAAGCTAAGCTAGCAAGTTAATACATTGTAGAACACTAAATAGAGTATAACGGTCCAATTGATGCCTTAGGAATGCTCAGTTCTATGCGTAGACATGTTTTTCTCGTTTCGTGCAATTTTGAACTTAACTTGGTCTATTGGCTTCTTTACCTAACGAAACGTTGTCCAAAAGCTAAACTAGCAAGTTAAGACTTCTAAGAACACTAAATAGAGTATAACGGTCCAATTTGATGCCTTAGGAATGCTCAATTCTATGCATAGACAGTTTTTCACGTTTCGTGCAATTTTGAACTTAACTTGGTCTATTGGCTTCTTTACCTAACGAAACGTTGTCCAAAAGCTAAGCTAGCAAGTTAATACATCGTAGAACACTAAATAGAGTATAACGGTCCAATTGATGCCTTAGGAATGCTCAGTTCTATGCTAGACATGTTTTTCACGTTTCGTGCAATTTTGAACTTAACTTGGTCTATTGGCTTCTTTACCTAACGAAACGTTGTCCAAAAGCTAAACTAGCAAGTTAAGACTTTAAGAACACTAAATAGAGTATAACGGTCCAATTTGATGCCTTAGGAATGCTCAGTTCTATGCATAGACAAGTTTTTCACGTTTCGTGTAATTTTGAACTTAACTTGGTCTATTGGCTTCTTTACCTAACGAAACGTTGTCCAAAAGCTAACTAGCAAGTTAATACATCGTAGAACACTAAATAGAGTATAACGGTCCAATTGATGCCTTAGGAATGCTCAGTTCTATGCGTAGACATGTTTTTCACGTTTCGTGTAATTTTGAACTTAACTTGGTCTATTGGCTTCTTTACCTAACGAAACGTTGTCCAAAAGCTAAACTAGCAAGTTAAGACTTCTAAGAACACTAAATAGAGTATAACGGTCCAATTTGATGCCTTAGGAATGCTCAGTTCTATGCATAGACAAGTTTTTCACGTTTCGTGTAATTTTGAACTTAACTTGGTCTATTGGCTTCTTTACCTAACGAAACGTTGTCCAAAAGCTAAACTAGCAAGTTAAGACTTCTAAGAACACTAAATAGAGTATAACGGTCCAATTTGATGCCTTAGGAATGCTCAGTTCTATGCATAGACAAGTTTTTCACGTTTCATGTAATTTTGAACTTAACTTGGTCTATTGG
This sequence comes from Tripterygium wilfordii, assembly GCF_013401445.1. Classification (NCBI taxonomy): domain Eukaryota; kingdom Viridiplantae; phylum Streptophyta; class Magnoliopsida; order Celastrales; family Celastraceae; genus Tripterygium; species Tripterygium wilfordii. The sequence continues at coordinate 8,297,190 of NC_052253.1, forward strand.
CTTCTTTACCTAACGAAACGTTGTCCAAAAGCTAAGCTAGCAAGTTAATACATCGTAGAACACTAAATAGAGTATAACGGTCCAACTTGATGCCTTAGGAATGCTCAGTTCTATGCGTAGACATGTTTTTCGTTTCGTGCAATTTTGAACTTAACTTGGTCTATTGGCTTCTTTACCTAACGAAACGTTGTCCAAAAGCTAAACTAGCAAGTTAAACTTCTAAGAACACTAAATAGAGTATAACGGTCCAATTTGATGCCTTAGGAATGCTCAGTTCTATGCATAGACAGTTTTCACGTTTCGTGCAATTTTGAACTTAACTTGGTCTATTGGCTTCTTTACCTAACGAAACGTTGTCCAAAAGCTAAACTAGCAAGTTAAGACTTAAGAACACTAAATAGAGTATAACGGTCCAATTTGATGCCTTAGGAATGCTCAGTTCTATGCATAGACAAGTTTTTCACGTTTCGTGTAATTTTGAACTTAACTTGGTCTATTGGCTTCTTTACCTAACGAAACGTTGTCCAAAAGCTAAATAGCAAGTTAAACTTCTAAGAACACTAAATATAGTATAACGGTCCAATTTGATGCCTTAGGAATGCTCAGTTCTATGCAGACATGTTTTTCTCGTTTCGTGCAATTTTGAACTTAACTTGGTCTATTGGCTTCTTTACCTAACGAAACGTTGTCCAAAAGCTAAACTAGCAAGTTAAGACTTTAAGAACACTAAATATAGTATAACGGTCCAATTTGATGCCTTAGGAATGCTCAGTTCTATGCATAGACAAGTTTTTCACGTTTCGTGTAATTTTGAACTTAACTTGGTCTATTGGCTTCTTTACCTAACGAAACGTTGTCCAAAAGCTAAGCTAGCAAGTTAATACTCTAGAACACTAAATAGAGTATAACGGTCCAATTGATGCCTTAGGAATGCTCAGTTCTATGCGTAGACATGTTTTTCACGTTTCGTGTAATTTTGAACTTAACTTGGTCTATTGGCTTCTTTACCTAACGAAACGTTGTCCAAAAGCTAAACTAGCAAGTTAAGACTTCTAAGAACACTAAATAGAGTATAACGGTCCAATTTGATGCCTTAGGAATGCTCAGTTCTATGCATAGACAAGTTTTTCACGTTTCGTGTAATTTTGAACTTAACTTGGTCTATTGGCTTCTTTACCTAACGAAACGTTGTCCAAAAGCTAAGCTAGCAAGTTAATACATCTAGAACACTAAATAGAGTATAACGGTCCAATTGATGCCTTAGGAATGCTCAGTTCTATGCGTAGACAATTTTTCACGTTTCGTGTAATTTTGAACTTAACTTGGTCTATTGGCTTCTTTACCTAACGAAACGTTGTCCAAAAGCTAAGCTAGCAAGTTAATACTCTAGAACACTAAATAGAGTATAACGGTCCAATTGATGCCTTAGGAATGCTCAGTTCTATGCGTAGACATGTTTTTCACGTTTCGTAAATTTTGAACTTAACTTGGTCTATTGGCTTCTTTACCAACGAAACGTTGTCCAAAAGCTAAACTAGCAAGTTAAGACTTCTAAGAACACTAAATAGAGTATAACGTCCAATTTGATGCCTTAGGAATGCTCAGTTCTATGCATAGACAAGTTTTTCACGTTTCGTATGTAATTTGAACTTAACTTGGTCTATTGGCTTCTTTACCTAACGAAACGTTGTCCAAAAGCTAAACTAGCAAGTTAAGACTTCTAAACACTAAATAGAGTATAACGGTCCAATTGATGCCTTAGGAATGCTCAGTTCTATGCGTAGACATGTTTTTCACGTTTCGTGCAATTTTGAACTAACTTGGTCTATTGGCTTCTTTACCTAACGAAACGTTGTCCAAAAGCTAAACTAGCAAGTTAAGACTTCTAAGAACACTAAATAGAGTATAACGGTCCAATTTGATGCCTTAGGAATGCTCAATTCTATGCATAGACAGTTTTTCACGTTTCGTGCAATTTTGAACTTAACTTGGTCTATTGGCTTCTTTACCTAACGAAACGTTGTCCAAAAGCTAAGCTAGCAAGTTAATACTCTAGAACACTAAATAGAGTATAACGGTCCAATTGATGCCTTAGGAATGCTCAGTTCTATGCGTAGACATGTTTTTCTCGTTTCGTGCAATTTTGAACTTAACTTGGTCTATTGGCTTCTTTACCTAACGAAACGTTGTCCAAAAGCTAAACTAGCAAGTTAAGACTTAAGAACACTAAATAGAGTATAACGGTCCAATTTGATGCCTTAGGAATGCTCAGTTCTATGCATAGACAAGTTTTTCACGTTTCGTGCAATTTTGAACTTAACTTGGTCTATTGGCTTCTTTACCTAACGAAACGTTGTCCAAAAGCTAACTAGCAAGTTAATACTCGTAGAACACTAAATAGAGTATAACGGTCCAATTGATGCCTTAGGAATGCTCAGTTCTATGCGTAGACATTTTTTCACGTTTCGTGTAATTTTGAACTTAACTTGGTCTATTGGCTTCTTTACCTAACGAAACGTTGTCCAAAAGCTAAACTAGCAAGTTAAGACTTCTAAAACACTAAATAGAGTATAACGGTCCAATTTGATGCCTTAGGAATGCTCAGTTCTATGCATAGACAAGTTTTTCACGTTTCGTGTAATTTTGAACTTAACTTGGTCTATTGGCTTCTTTACCTAACGAAACGTTGTCCAAAAGCTAAACTAGCAAGTTAAGACTTCTAAGAACACTAAATAGAGTATAACGGTCCAATTTGATGCCTTAGGAATGCTCAGTTCTATGCATAGACAAGTTTTTCACGTTTCGTGCAATTTTGAACTTAACTTGGTCTATTGGCTTCTTTACCTAACGAAACGTTGTCCAAAAGCTAAACTAGCAAGTTAATACTCGTAGAACACTAAATAGAGTATAACGGTCCAATTGATGCCTTAGGAATGCTCAGTTCTATGCGTAGACATGTTTTTCACGTTTCGTGCAATTTTGAACTTAACTTGGTCTATTGGCTTCTTTACCTAACGAAACGTTGTCCAAAAGCTAAACTAGCAAGTTAAACTTCTAAGAACACTAAATAGAGTATAACGGTCCAATTTGATGCCTTAGGAATGCTCAGTTCTATGCATAGACAGTTTTTCACGTTTCGTGCAATTTTGAACTTAACTTGGTCTATTGGCTTCTTTACCTAACGAAACGTTGTCCAAAAGCTAAACTAGCAAGTTAAGACTTTAAGAACACTAAATAGAGTATAACGGTCCAATTTGATGCCTTAGGAATGCTCAGTTCTATGCATAGACAAGTTTTTCACGTTTCGTGCAATTTTGAACTTAACTTGGTCTATTGGCTTCTTTACCTAACGAAACGTTGTCCAAAAGCTAAACTAGCAAGTTAAACTTCTAAGAACACTAAATAGTATAACGGTCCAATTTGATGCCTTAGGAATGCTCAGTTCTATGCATAGACATGTTTTTCACGTTTCGTGCAATTTTGAACTTAACTTGGTCTATTGGCTTCTTTACCTAACGAAACGTTGTCCAAAAGCTAAACTAGCAAGTTAAGACTTTAAGAACACTAAATAGAGTATAACGGTCCAATTTGATGCCTTAGGAATGCTCAGTTCTATGCATAGACAAGTTTTTCACGTTTCGTGTAATTTTGAACTTAACTTGGTCTATTGGCTTCTTTACCTAACGAAACGTTGTCCAAAAGCTAAACTAGCAAGTTAATACTCGTAGAACACTAAATAGAGTATAACGGTCCAATTTGATGCCTTAGGAATGCTCAGTTCTATGCGTAGACATGTTTTTCACGTTTCGTGTAATTTTGAACTTAACTTGGTCTATTGGCTTCTTTACCTAACGAAACGTTGTCCAAAAGCTAAACTAGCAAGTTAAGACTTCTAAGAACACTAAATAGAGTATAACGGTCCAATTTGATGCCTTAGGAATGCTCAGTTCTATGCATAGACAAGTTTTTCACGTTTCGTGTAATTTTGAACTTAACTTGGTCTATTGGCTTCTTTACCTAACGAAACGTTGTCCAAAAGCTAACTAGCAAGTTAATAAGAACACTAAATAGAGTATAACGGTCCAACTTGATGCCTTAGGAATGCTCAGTTCTATGCATAGACAATTTTTCACGTTTCGTGTAATTTTGAACTTAACTTGGTCTATTGGCTTCTTTACCTAACGAAACGTTGTCCAAAAGCTAAACTAGCAAGTTAATACATCTAAGAACACTAAATAGTATAACGGTCCAATTGATGCCTTAGGAATGCTCAGTTCTATGCATAGACATGTTTTTCACGTTTCGTGCAATTTTGAACTTAACTTGGTCTATTGGCTTCTTTACCTAACGAAACGTTGTCCAAAAGCTAAACTAGCAAGTTAAGACTTCTAAGAACACTAAATAGAGTATAACGGTCCAATTTGATGCCTTAGGAATGCTCAGTTCTATGCATAGACAAGTTTTTCACGTTTTGTAATTTGAACTTAACTTGGTCTATTGGCTTCTTTACCTAACGAAACGTTGTCCAAAAGCTAAACTAGCAAGTTAATACTTGTAGAACACTAAATAGAGTATAACGGTCCAATTGATGCCTTAGGAATGCTCAGTTCTATGCGTAGACATGTTTTTCGTTTCGTGCAATTTTGAACTTAACTTGGTCTATTGGCTTCTTTACCTAACGAAACGTTGTCCAAAAGCTAAACTAGCAAGTTAAGACTTCTAAGAACACTAAATAGAGTATAACGGTCCAATTTGATGCCTTAGGAATGCTCATTCTATGCATAGACAGTTTTTCACGTTTCGTGCAATTTTGAACTTAACTTGGTCTATTGGCTTCTTTACCTAACGAAACGTTGTCCAAAAGCTAAACTAGCAAGTTAATACATCGTAGAACACTAAATAGAGTATAACGGTCCAATTGATGCCTTAGGAATGCTCAGTTCTATGCGTAGACATGTTTTTCTCGTTTCGTGCAATTTTGAACTTAACTTGGTCTATTGGCTTCTTTACCTAACGAAACGTTGTCCAAAAGCTAAACTAGCAAGTTAAGACTTTAAGAACACTAAATATATAACGGTCCAATTTGATGCCTTAGGAATGCTCAGTTCTATGCATAGACAAGTTTTTCACGTTTCGTGTAATTTTGAACTTAACTTGGTCTATTGGCTTCTTTACCTAACGAAACGTTGTCCAAAAGCTAACTAGCAAGTTAATACATCGTAGAACACTAAATAGAGTATAACGGTCCAATTGATGCCTTAGGAATGCTCAGTTCTATGCATAGACAAGTTTTTCACGTTTCGTGTAATTTTGAACTTAACTTGGTCTATTGGCTTCTTTACCTAACGAAACGTTGTCCAAAAGCTAAACTAGCAAGTTAAGACTTCTAAAACACTAAATAGAGTATAACGGTCCAATTTGATGCCTTAGGAATGCTCAGTTCTATGCATAGACAAGTTTTTCACGTTTCGTGTAATTTTGAACTTAACTTGGTCTATTGGCTTCTTTACCTAACGAAACGTTGTCCAAAAGCTAAACTAGCAAGTTAAGACTTCTAAGAACACTAAATAGAGTATAACGGTCCAATTTGATGCCTTAGGAATGCTCAGTTCTATGCATAGACAAGTTTTTCACGTTTCGTGTAATTTTGAACTTAACTTGGTCTATTGGCTTCTTTACCTAACGAAACGTTGTCCAAAAGCTAAACTAGCAAGTTAATACTCTAGAACACTAAATAGAGTATAACGGTCCAATTTGATGCCTTAGGAATGCTCAGTTCTATGCGTAGACATGTTTTTCTCGTTTCGTGCAATTTTGAACTTAACTTGGTCTATTGGCTTCTTTACCTAACGAAACGTTGTCCAAAAGCTAAACTAGCAAGTTAAACTTCTAAGAACACTAAATAGAGTATAACGGTCCAATTTGATGCCTTAGGAATGCTCAGTTCTATGCATAGACAGTTTTCACGTTTCGTGCAATTTTGAACTTAACTTGGTCTATTGGCTTCTTTACCTAACGAAACGTTGTCCAAAAGCTAAACTAGCAAGTTAAGACTTTAAGAACACTAAATAGAGTATAACGGTCCAATTTGATGCCTTAGGAATGCTCAGTTCTATGCATAGACAAGTTTTTCACGTTTCGTGTAATTTTGAACTTAACTTGGTCTATTGGCTTCTTTACCTAACGAAACGTTGTCCAAAAGCTAAACTAGCAAGTTAAGACTTCTAAGAACACTAAATAGAGTATAACGGTCCAATTTGATGCCTTAGGAATGCTCAGTTCTATGCATAGACAAGTTTTTCACGTTTCGTGTAATTTTGAACTTAACTTGGTCTATTGGCTTCTTTACCTAACGAAACGTTGTCCAAAAGCTAAGCTAGCAAGTTAATACTCTAGAACACTAAATAGAGTATAACGGTCCAATTTGATGCCTTAGGAATGCTCAGTTCTATGCGTAGACATGTTTTTCACGTTTCGTGCAATTTTGAACTTAACTTGGTCTATTGGCTTCTTTACCTAACGAAACGTTGTCCAAAAGCTAAACTAGCAAGTTAAACTTCTAAGAACACTAAATAGAGTATAACGGTCCAATTTGATGCCTTAGGAATGCTCAGTTCTATGCATAGACAGTTTTTCACGTTTCGTGCAATTTTGAACTTAACTTGGTCTATTGGCTTCTTTACCTAACGAAACGTTGTCCAAAAGCTAAACTAGCAAGTTAAGACTTTAAGAACACTAAATAGAGTATAACGGTCCAATTTGATGCCTTAGGAATGCTCAGTTCTATGCATAGACAGTTTTCACGTTTCGTGCAATTTTGAACTTAACTTGGTCTATTGGCTTCTTTACCTAACGAAACGTTGTCCAAAAGCTAAACTAGCAAGTTAAGACTTTAAGAACACTAAATATAGTATAACGGTCCAATTTGATGCCTTAGGAATGCTCAGTTCTATGCATAGACAAGTTTTTCCGTTTTATTTTTGAACTTAACTTGGTCTATTGGCTTCTTTACCTAACGAAACGTTGTCCAAAAGCTAAGCTAGCAAGTTAATACATTTAGAACACTAAATAGAGTATAACGGTCCAATTGATGCCTTAGGAATGCTCAGTTCTATGCGTAGACATGTTTTTCGTTTCGTGCAATTTTGAACTTAACTTGGTCTATTGGCTTCTTTACCTAACGAAACGTTGTCCAAAAGCTAAACTAGCAAGTTAAGACTTCTAAGAACACTAAATAGAGTATAACGGTCCAATTTGATGCCTTAGGAATGCTCAATTCTATGCATAGACGTTTTTCACGTTTCGTGCAATTTTGAACTTAACTTGGTCTATTGGCTTCTTTACCTAACGAAACGTTGTCCAAAAGCTAAGCTAGCAAGTTAATACATCGTAGAACACTAAATAGAGTATAACGTCCAACTTGATGCCTTAGGAATGCTCAGTTCTATGCGTAGACATGTTTTTCTCGTTTCGTGCAATTTTGAACTTAACTTGGTCTATTGGCTTCTTTACCTAACGAAACGTTGTCCAAAAGCTAAACTAGCAAGTTAAGACTTTAAGAACACTAAATAGAGTATAACGGTCCAATTTGATGCCTTAGGAATGCTCAGTTCTATGCATAGACAAGTTTTTCACGTTTCGTGTAATTTTGAACTTAACTTGGTCTATTGGCTTCTTTACCTAACGAAACGTTGTCCAAAAGCTAAACTAGCAAGTTAATACATCGTAAACACTAAATAGAGTATAACGGTCCAATTGATGCCTTAGGAATGCTCAGTTCTATGCGTAGACATGTTTTTCACGTTTCGTGTAATTTTGAACTTAACTTGGTCTATTGGCTTCTTTACCTAACGAAACGTTGTCCAAAAGCTAAACTAGCAAGTTAAGACTTCTAAAACACTAAATAGAGTATAACGGTCCAATTTGATGCCTTAGGAATGCTCAGTTCTATGCATAGACAAGTTTTTCACGTTTCGTGTAATTTTGAACTTAACTTGGTCTATTGGCTTCTTTACCTAACGAAACGTTGTCCAAAAGCTAAACTAGCAAGTTAAGACTTCTAAGAACACTAAATAGAGTATAACGGTCCAATTTGATGCCTTAGGAATGCTCAGTTCTATGCATAGACAAGTTTTTCACGTTTCTGTAATTTTGAACTTAACTTGGTCTATTGGCTTCTTTACCTAACGAAACGTTGTCCAAAAGCTAAACTAGCAAGTTAATACTCGTAGAACACTAAATAGAGTATAACGGTCCAATTGATGCCTTAGGAATGCTCAGTTCTATGCGTAGACATGTTTTTCTCGTTTCGTGCAATTTTGAACTTAACTTGGTCTATTGGCTTCTTTACCTAACGAAACGTTGTCCAAAAGCTAAACTAGCAAGTTAAACTTCTAAGAACACTAAATAGAGTATAACGGTCCAATTTGATGCCTTAGGAATGCTCAGTTCTATGCATAGACAGTTTTTCACGTTTCGTGCAATTTTGAACTTAACTTGGTCTATTGGCTTTTTACCTAACGAAACGTTGTCCAAAAGCTAAACTAGCAAGTTAAGACTTTAAGAACACTAAATATATATAACGGTCCAATTTGATGCCTTAGGAATGCTCAGTTCTATGCATAGACAAGTTTTTCACGTTTCGTGTAATTTTGAACTTAACTTGGTCTATTGGCTTTTTACCTACACGAAACGTTGTCCAAAAGCTAAAATAGCAAGTTAAACTTCTAAGAACACTAAATAGAGTATAACGGTCCAATTTGATGCCTTAGGAATGCTCAGTTCTATGCGTAGACATGTTTTTCACGTTTCGTGCAATTTTGAACTTAACTTGGTCTATTGGCTTCTTTACCTAACGAAACGTTGTCCAAAAGCTAAACTAGCAAGTTAAGACTTTAAGAACACTAAATAGATATAACGGTCCAATTTGATGCTTAGGAATGCTCAGTTCTATGTATAGACAAGTTTTTCACGTTTCGTGTAATTTTGAACTTAACTTGGTCTATTGGCTTCTTTACCTAACGAAACGTTGTCCAAAAGCTAAGCTAGCAAGTTAAGACTCTAGAACACTAAATAGAGTATAACGGTCCAATTGATGCCTTAGGAATGCTCAGTTCTATGCGTAGACATGTTTTTCACGTTTCGTGCAATTTTGAACTTAACTTGGTCTATTGGCTTCTTTACCTAACGAAACGTTGTCCAAAAGCTAAACTAGCAAGTTAAGACTTCTAAGAACACTAAATAGTGTAAACGGTCCAATTTGATGCCTTAGAATGCTCAGTTTTGCATAGACAAGTTTTTCACGTTTCATGTAATTTTGAACTGAACTTGGTCTATTGGCTTCTTTACCTAACGAAACGTTGTCGAAAAGCTA